>NC_046980.1:9460668-9760668 GCF_009769545.1 Cyclopterus lumpus | reverse complement strand
AAAGAATGACAGAAATAAAGCGAGAATGACAGAAAAATAGGAGAAAAGAAAGGAAAGAAAGCGACCAGAATAGAACATTAGGATAAAAGGAGGACTAAACCCAACTCCTCGGAGGAGGAGGAGGAGAGCCAATCTGAAAAATGATTGGTTGACTTTCCCGGGGCAAAGCTCTCTTTGCTCACATCAATAAAACATAAACATGAATAAATGCACTGCTTTTGGCCTTCCAGGGTCCTTACTTAATTTCATGTATGCAAGTGAGCGATGATACGCATGGAAAATTGTATTTACCTAGAAGGCTCAAAAATAATTCTAGAAGCCATTTTGTGTTTGTTTGCACCCATTATTTACATAAATGCAGGGCTGCACCATAAACTCTAAGAATTTGCTTTTTATGGGTTTTCATTTGTCAGGTCCTTATCGTTTGAAGGAATACTTCAACCACAAAATGACCATTTAAATATAATTTCCTCATAGCGGGTTATCTTGAATAAATCCGTTCATGCGTCCACTGTGAACGAGGAATAAAAATCAGAAAATTCTTCAAGAATTAAAGTAAATGGGTGTGTTTAACAACAGCAGAACTACATTAAAATATGTTTACAAACTTTACAACTAGTTGTAGTATAATCCAATTATCATGGATGCACTACTCACTTCTTCATTTCGCTTTATTATTTAAAACACTTGTCACGCTGCATAAACAGTCTCATGCTTGCGCAGGTAGCTACTCGTCCGTGCAAGTACGAAGTGTTTTAAAAGGTTTTAGGGAAGATGCATGTGTTTGGGAAGTCGTGCGTATGCGACTGGATAAATGAGACTTGGATTATACTGCATGAGTTGTAGTGAGAGTTTGTAAACAGATGTTGTTTATTTTGCTGTTGTTATATGAGGGTCCCATTTACTTCAATTCATCAAGAATGTTCTCTTTGTCTTTGATTCTTTGTTGAGGCGTGCAAGAATAACATAACAATAAATCTTCTTCAAAGATTCAAAGTATCACACGGCGCATACTTTATGTACAAATGGTCATTTTTGCGGGTGAAGTATTTCTTGAAGTCACACATTTGATGTGCTAGTCATATGCTGTCCCTCAGCATTGGCATCTATAGTAATTGCTCCCTATTGACTTTAGCCATAGATGTACAGCTATCAATAATGTTGAAGACATAGGAACACACAGTCTCCAGTGAGGTACTTTTGATGAATCTACTTAGGGACAAATCAACCAAACAGTCATCTGCCTCACTAGTCTGCTGTTCCCTGAGGTAGATCTCCAGTGACCCATTTCGATGGGTCAGCTTTTGTTAACGAGCCGACAGCACAAACACGTTGACAACATTTAAGACAGAGCTCCTAATGACAGCTTGGGTGCTGGGAGGCTTTTTGTCATCAAGCGTTACCATTTCGGGCTATTTTTAGACTCAGTTTTACGTCCTCAACTAAATTTGCGAGCATTTGATTAAATTGGATCCATGTGCAAGATGGTGCAAGTGATTGAAACCCATAAAACGGTGAGCATTTATTCGTTGTTCACTCAGTTCATTTGCCGTCCTGGATATTTGAATCCCTTTGGTTGGGAATGAATCGCCTCCAGTTTGAAGCTGATGAAATCAATTTCAGATTCAATTTACCTTGTAGTATTTATAATGTCCCATGGCACAGAGTCATTGTTGTTTCGCAAAAGAGAACTGGAGAGACTAGTAATCAACAGTTTGGCAGAGTTTTTCTCTCGTATCTATTTCTCAAAGCAGGCAATTAGGCCTAACATCACAGCCACTTAACTAAGTCTGTACTCCAAATTGATTCAGACTCCAGCGTTGGACCTCGCAGACATGGTGCATTTAGTTATGCAAATGCTTATCTCTCTGTGTGATTGGTTAATTAACCTGTAATGCAGATAGTCCCCAGCCATGCACAGTGTCCGTTGATGGCTAAATTGTGGGTCAATTGGTTTTTTAACATTTTCAAAGCAGGCTTAAAGGCATGTCTTTGTTCCTCTGAGTCTTGTGTGACTTTTCACGGTTTAATGACTCGTTCCGTGGGTCCCATAAGGTTAATGTGTTTAAACTCACTGTAATTGAGCTTTTGACATATCTTTCAGGCCTTTTTAAAATTCGTCATATTATGCCATGTTCTTGCGCCTTGATTGTTATTATCTACCATTCCTTCTTCCGCCCTCCATGCCCTGCCCTAAACTCTCTGCCGCAAGCCCCCTTTCTATTCTGAGTTATGAGCGTCCCCATGGGAAGTCATTTATAATGCCATTGGAGTGACAATAATTCGTTTGCACACCATTTCACTCTGCCCTCTACGCCTTGGCAGGCTTTTATGGGCCACATTTTTGTTTCCCCCAGAAACACATTGTCCAACCATCCTCAGAGAACACGCAAAAGCATTTAGCCAAGACTGCAACTGGACATCTTCCAATGAGTACGATACTTTTTGACATACTATCTTCCAACACCATTTGAGGTCAACATTCGTTGGTGCTTTTGCAACGGCTTTACTATTTTAAAGGTAAAAGCAAGCAGAAGGGGAGAAGGTTGTGCTGTGCAGCCGGTGACTGCATATCTTTTCATTGTTCAGTGAACAATTATGTTCAGATTTTGCTGTTATGCGGGTATCATTCCACATGAGATACAGACAAAATTTTTGACAGCCCGGATGGATTTTATTCTCCAGATCCTGCCACAAGCAGACTGACATCTCCTGACAACACAAGGATCACTTGTCATACTAGATAACATACTGTACGGCACTGATATTTATTAATAAAGGGATTTAGCAGACATGATGTATTAATTCCAAACCATTAGGTGTAGACAGGTAATGAGGAACTTATGCAAAAGCTTTTTAGTGCATACCGTGGTATTTAATGAAGCATGTCTGTTGCTGTTATGTTGTAGGTGATCCTGATATTGACTAAGCTGTATGACTTCAACCTGGGCGCTGTTACTGAGAGCTCACTCTGGAGGTAAGTTTGTTTTTAATCATTGCTATTTCCCCCCTTTTATCTAAATACAAAGGTTATGGCATCATTGCAAGGACTTCATGAAAATGCAAAAGCCTGGCCCTAAAAACAATAAGGATAATATATTCATGGAGAGTGCAGTGTAGTGTAAGTGTGATTTATAGTGTTCCCACTTGCTAGGATGTGAACAATCAAGTTACACTGGAAGCCAATATGAAGTTTGTTTTAATAAAGCAATCTAAAGTAGTAAAGAATGAAGCATCCTCCTCTTTGCTTCCTTCAGTCTCATGAATAATACTCTTTTAGAAATGGCCCAACCTATTTTCTGTCCATCATCAACAAAAAACATTTTTCAAAGGATATTTTTGAAAGATAAACTGGAAGACTTATCCGAAGGATTCTTTGTTTATGTCTCTTTTCCTCTGACCTAGAAACTTTCTGATGGAGTTTTTTGATTGATTGTTATCCATAACCTTTTGTTTCATAAGCAATTGACATGCAATTGCTGCTGTATAGCCACAGTAATTCCATTCAGTATGTATTGAGAGGTGAGTTACAGTGCCCTGTCGGATCATAAATAAGAATGGAATTCATTAAAGATTATACCACACAGGCCAATCCAGCCCTCTGATATGCCTTTTTTCTCACCTCTCCCATAGCCTGCAGAGAACTCATTTCATACTGAAATACATGTGGAAAAGAGACCATCAGTCTGCCAAGCATAGAGTTTCAAATTAATATCTATCACCAGAGGCACCGCTAAGATTTACACCCGACTTGACACATTTTGAAATCCCATATTGTGTACAGGAGGTCTTCCATCATCAAGGTGTCTGCTTAACAATAGCACCACGAGTAAATTAGAGTGTACCTCAGGGGGTGCACAAAGGCTCTTAGTATGGGTATTAGAAAAACAGAGATTTGAATGTTATGAGAAGAAACGGGAGTAAATGATTTCTTTGATAGCCCAATAAATGATTTATGACTACAGCTCCGGGCCACTGTTGGTGGCAGAAGGCAATGTGCAGATCAATGGGTGACTTGCAGAGACTTGCTAAACACACATCAAGTCCCTGTTGTGTTTTTAGATGGATAACCTTTCTGCTAAAGAAACGTCACAATGTAATAACATTATTTGAAAGGCTTTATTCCACAGCCTTAATCAAAGGCAGATATGTCACCTGATAGGAGTCCTTAAACACAAATACATGCTGTGTTTGAGGGGTAAGTCTTTATAAACAATGTCAACACCAAATAAGACGATTCAGATTAATGCACAGAAAAAGATAGCAGACACTGGGTATCTATCCAATTATGCAGTGAAATTACATTTGAAGGCACTCAGGTAGAACTGGGAGTGTGGATTGGCTGTTTTGTGGCGTGGAGAAATATGAAGATTTGGATGACAAACACATCTACCCTGGTCAGGGGATGCATGGATTGTCAGGAACAAGCAAATCTGTAATAAACAAGTACCGTCACATGATGCGACAGACCTAAATGTATAATTCAATTTAAACACGGGCCATTTAATTAATAACTGTGTCATTTATTCTCATTTATTGTTCTCTTTTTAACTTAAACTTGTATTTGTCAGCCTGGTGTGCTAGTGTGTTGCACTACAGATTCAGAAATACCACAACTACGTTTCCCACGTCTAAAAGGAAAACAAGAGGATGAAACTAAATATCTAAGTCAGTTGAAAACAGATAGAACAAAAGGCCACTAATTTAGGATAATTAAAAAGTAAATAATACAGAATGAAAGGATTCTACCACAGGTCTTTAAATTCCTTCCTCATTGTCTTCAATGTACACACATCTACAAACATTAAATAAGAGTAATGGCCTATTGTGAGATAACAATGTGTTCATCGCTCAGAATGTTGTTATATTTCCATTTAATACATACACTTACCACATGGACAATGCTTGTGTTGGATGTTCTTGGTTTTTCACTGCAATTTCCATTTAATACATACACTTACCACTCACCGGCCATTTTAAGGTCAATTTCGCTGGTACCTGGTTGAACCTCCTGTTGCCTTGTGAACTGCCTTCATTCTTCATGGCATGGATTCAAAGTGCTCTATTGGATTGAGAACTGGTGACTGTGGAGGCCGTTCAAGTACAGTATACTCTTTTTTAACTTTGTTATTGTGCTGGACGTAGCCATCCGAAGATGGGAACACTGTGGTACTTAAGGGATGGACAGAGTCAGCAACAATACTAAGGCAGGCTGTGGCATTTAAAAGATGCTTAATTGGTACTAAAGGGCCCCAAAGTGTGAAAAGAAAATACCATAACAGTCATGGTGGTGCGGGGCTGGACCTAAAAGCAAGGACACGGAGCAGGAGTAATACACAATTATATTTATATAAGGCCAGAGATGGAAGAGGTGTGGGATCCGTGATGGCGTCCTCTGCGGGCTGGTGGTCGGTTGGGGTGGCTAGGCAGTTCTCTAGGAGAGTTCTGGTGGAGCAGAGAGGCTGTGGCTGGGAAAGCACAAGTTTACAGACAAGAATATACTGAAAATACAGGAGGCCATAGGAGTCGTTCCGGGAATGTGAACTGACGATCTGGCGAGGAGTTGAGGGAGAACTGAGGTAGATATGCTGTGGGGCTTGATGAAGGAATGGGTTTCATGTGTGTGGGTTGATTGGCAGCAGGAGGGGGAAAGGAAGGCCACACCTGGGCGGACACACACATACACACACACAGGACAAACAGGGGACCATGACAATAACATCACCAACACCAGCCTGGACCGTTGATACAAGGCAGGATGGAGCCATGATTTCAAGTTGTTCATGCCAAATTCCTTTCTCCTATTGTCCAATATGGAAGGTTCAACTGTTGTGCATTTAAAGATACTTTTCTTCATACGTCGGTTGTGACAAGTGGTTATTTGAGTTTCTGTCACGTTTCTATCAGCTCAAAGCAGTCTGGCCTTTCTCCTCTGACCTCTGCCATCAGTTTTCATGTTTGTCTTGTTTGGACCCTTCTCGTTGACACATAGAGATGGTTTAGTTTTGAAAATCCAAGAAGTTTAGAATATCCTGAAATACTCAAACCAGCCCATCTGGCACCAAAAACCATGCCAAGTTCAATAACCTCTCTTCCCCATTCTGATGCTTGGTTTGAACTTCATCAGATCGTCTTGACCATATCTACATGTATAAATACATTGAGTTGCTGCCACGTGATTAGATATTTGGGTTAATAAGCAGTTGAACAGGTGTACTTAATAAAGTGGTGAGGACATGATTGTTGATCATTTCATAAAGCATACCTGAGGTCTGTAAATTGGTTTCCTACCTTGCAGGCAAACACTGGTGTCATGACATGTCATTGCATGAAATTCAGCTTGCAAACACTTGCTTGACACATGAAGTGGATAACGTGATGTTTTTGTCAGTTAGTTTGCTAAATAATGCTGTAATTGCGAGTAAGAAATGCCTCATGAATATGTCAACCTTTCTAACACAAAAAGCTACCAAACTTGCATTATTATTGTCTCGATATTCATATTCCTTGTTGGATGTCAAAAAAAGTGATTGCAGCCCTTTGTGAATTTCCTTTTAATTCACTTAGTTTTCAGATTATTATGCATTAAGTCAATAAAAAAAACAAGATGCTGAAGGTAGCCTGATGTTTTCTTGTAAACACCATCATGTAAACATTCAGTGTGTTCATTGTGTGTATCTTTGAGGTCTAACAAACCTGTTGAATGTGTTTCCTTCATAATATAATTTGATTTATTTGCACATGTTCAAACCTGAATTGTTAAATCCATTAGTTAGCAGTCTTATACTTCCTGGACAGGTCGTCACTTTTTCATCTTGTTTTTTATGTTTTTTATAGCATGCATATTCTGGATCCTCTCTATTTATGATATGTATACAACATTCTAGATATATGTACACCTTTTGAAATTAGATGTAGATTTGAATGCATGTCGGTGATGTAATAGCAGCTTAAAAAATAATAATGGCTAATGTTAAAGCTTAGCATCAGTTAACTTTAGCTTTTTTTAAAGTTGTATATATGTAAATACTTTGGTAATGACATTACATATGGTATATGCAAATTAGAATTTGAAGCAATCTTGCGATATCCAGCAAACTTTGGAGCAGACTTCCCATGATCATATTTGGCAACACGAAGCACAAGATACAAACAAAATGACCCAAAATCCGTCAAAACATGTCTCGCTCATTGTCAAAAACTCCACAGGGCTCCTTCAACTGTTATTTATTGAATCCATTTAATTTTTGTTAAATAGGACCTCTGCAACACTAAGTGACTACTTGAAAGCTCTATCTTTATTCAAGCGCCACCCTGTGTCGAAATATGTTGGTTGAATAAAGAACAGAGTTTTCCATTAGTGAGTGTGTTTATTCCATGTTATTTTTTCACATTTAGTCCCATTGGAGCACCTACAGTAGAACACTAGTGGAGTAATGACAGCATGCTTTTTCAGTATGGCACATTTCTACCAGGGAAAGTAGGAGAAGTGCTTTATAAGAGCATCAAAAACAAAAATGATACATTAGCATGAAGACAAGTTGATTTTCATTCCAAAAAGCAAAAGGATGTCTGAGAGGTAGAACATCCAACTAATGGTATGCCATGGAAATGCAGTCACGCGCAGGATACCTGATTTGCAGTTAATGGTCTGAAACATGCCAAACCACTGGTATGGTGCTTTCAAATCTGACTCAGGAAGGTCTCTAATGTGTTTTTCAAACATACAACATGTCATTTTTGTTTACGTCCAGATCCTCTGATTATGGAAGCACCTACACCAAACTCAACGACAAAGTGGGCTCAAGGACAGTTTTAAGTTACCTGTACGTCTGCCCTACCAACAAACAGAAGGTCAGCATTTCCCTGTTGATTTTATCTCTCTGATCTCTTGCAAGGTCATTACTGATATCAAATTACAGTTTTTAAAAAAAAATTTGCTGCCAAATGACGGCATCTCTGTCTCTTTCTCCTTCTCTCTCCCTCTCTTCTAATGCCATATCCCTTCTCTGGTCCTCTGTACTTTAGATAATGATGCTTAGCGACCCAGAGGTAGAGAGCGCTGTTCTCATCACTTCAGATGAGGGGGCAAGCTTTGAGAAGCATCCCATCAACTTCAATATCCTGAGCCTGCTCTTCCATCCTGCACAGGAGAACTGGATACTAGCTTACAGTCATGACAACAAGGTAGCTTCTGAGTGAATGCACAATGAAGATAATATATGGTGCTTTTTTTCTTTTATGTGACTATTTTTATATATTCCTCCTAACATGTGTGATTGGCCTAATGTTGTTGTCTTGCAGCTGTACAGTTCAATGGACTTTGGGAGAAAATGGCAGCTTATTCACGACAACGTGATGCCAGGCCGATTCTACTGGTATGATTATGTGGATCCTATTTTTCGATAATAATTGATTGTAATTTGCATAATGACAGTGTTCATGACCACGTGGTGCCAGAAGGATCCAGTGACCTCTTGTCAAAAACAGATCTTCATGGCAGTCAAGCATACAACTATTATATCCACGTCAGGTAGACCTGAAGGAATACTGTTCTTCTTTTTCCAGAGAACAAACATGGCATGCTGTTTTTGTTGTCACTGTCATTTAGTAATCTCAACTGCTCGAGCACAAGGCAGCGAATATTGATGTGAGCCCGTTTATTCCTGTCATGGTACGTGTCAAACCCAGGAGGGATTTTTAGCCGAGAAAGAAAGGACACCGGTTGGAGGACATCCTCTCCACATGCATAAACAGCACCGTTAGATAAATAAGAACAGCGCAGCAGTTATAGCGGCACCCGAAACAATGCATTATGTGACAAGCATTCCTTCATGCACATTATGTGAGATAGTTATTTTTCAAAATGGTTTTACAGTCACCTACGATTTCCTACACCTTTAACACACATTTGCAATGGTGGATATTTCTGGGAATTGCTGACGTCTGTTGTTGTTTCCTGTGTTGATGCTTTGGTGAAGTGAGATTAATTGCAGCTGGTGCTGCAGATTCTACACTGACTGATTTACAGGAGATAAAAACATCTTTCTACGGGTTTCAAAGAATAGCAATGTCCATTGACGGTTGATACACAACCTGGCCTCCCCCTCTTTTATCTAATTTTCCTTTTCCTTCCCCATCTCCCCTTCTTCCTGCTCCTCTCTATCTTCTCCTCCTCACGCTCTTTCAAGGGCGGTAATGGGGCTGGACAGAGAATCAGATGTGGTCCACATCGAGACGAGCATCGCAAAAGGCCGTGAGTGCTGCACTCTAGTCTGCCACAGTAGCAACACCCACAGGACCCCTTGGCTCTCATTTAGAGCGAGGTCACAGGGAAGATGAGACCCCTTCTGTTGTTCGGATCGGTCCCTGAAGTCTAATAAAGCAGAATCGGTGTCCCCTGACAAAAACAGAGAGTTTTAGTGGGTTGATAGATGTTTCTTCTCTTTAATCTATCCCCTGTGTCTCATAGACAAACCTCAAATACCCATTTCTAAACGACAAGGTATATTCTTTCAAACCAATTATAGGGGTTTCCTGCATTGGAAAAGATACTCACAGCCCTTCCTGTGGTGAGAAAATCTGCCTCAGAATACAAAAAAAAAAATGTAGTGTGACACACTGCAAGTATTGCATTAGTCTTGAATCTCAGCTACCTTTGGATTGCAAAAAGGTCTCACTGCTGTAGAATTAGTTGTTGAACCGTTACCCAACTTAAAGTTGTCTCAGAACTGTGAACTTATGACAATGCATACTGTATAGATGCTGCATACAAAACACAGTTTGGAGGTGTAAATGGTTGTAATTTACTTCTGATTGATTTCCTTTCACCTCTCTCCAGGCGCCCAGTATGTGAAGTGCAGAGCCCAACGATGCACAGAAGGCAATAGACTGTACCTCTTCCCTGGCCATGTAGACACCAACTCACTGGTTGTGCAGGATGAATATGTCTTCACACAGGTTTGTGCAGTAACAGATTACTTTTCTTCTTTTTACTGAAAGGCTTCATTTCGGTCTCCTTGAAGTTTGAGATTCTTGTTTTTTTATTTTTGGTCTTTTGTGCATCCAGTTCATTCTTCTCCATCAGAACCCACATAATGGCTTTTCCCAACACACCTGTTCCCACTTACCCAATGTGTGTTTTGATTACGTTTGGTTTCGTTCATGTGAAGGCACGCTCAGTGTTTGAGCTTGCGCACAGACATACTGCAAGTCTGACAAATGTGTTTGTGAACTGAGATTTCTAGAATAGACAGGTTGCTGTCCTTATTACCGTTCACCTCTGACTTGACTCCAATTAGACACCGGCAGTCAGGGTCATTATTAGAAATGTACTTTTCAAACGCCCTCCGCTGTCATTGGTTTTTATCTACAGCTAAGTCATTTTCTCTCTGCTGATCAGCCTTGATGCAAAAATCAAATGACATAGTTTTCTAGGGCTCAGTGTGTATACTAAATCACTCTGCACTCTCCCATTTTGAATAAACACCCCTATATGTTTACGGTTCACCATTTGATTTATTTATCCACAGATTTAATCTTTTTGATATGATGTGATGTTGCAGCAGCAATACTTTAGCGGTGACCCAGTTTCACTTCCAACACACTTAATCCACATACTTGATTGGAATGGCTGTGATGTAAGAATGTAAATGTACGAAAAAATATATATATCACAGCGTGATTCAGAAATGGTGATTCAATAAAATGCCCAAATTGCATTTAGCTGAGATGAGATTGACCGTCAAGGCAGAGGCAGACACGAGGAAGATGTCTGGTGAAAATACCTTGACACAGAGTGTCTGCACGGCTCTGCGGTGGAACAGATGACTTTCTTGTGACTTTCATTGCTCGGGGCAGTTGGATTTAACTTGACAAAGAGTAATGAGGTTATCGATTGGGCTACAACGAAATAAGCAGTCTTCAACACCTCCAAATTCTCTTGGGAGAGAAGGAACAGCCAAGTGCAACATCCTCAAAAATGTGGCCTGGGAAAATGCAGCTCATTGATTTTCGATAGATTATTCCATTAGAGCCCTAATGTAGTGTGTTGGGGGACAAACACCATACCTTCTAGTTGATTAGAAAATAAGCAATCAAGTAGTGTTACCCTGCCTGTTAGTGGACGGGAAAGTGCATTAAGATCGTCAAGACACACTGTAGATAAAGCCAACACAATTGTCAGTGCCTCTTAGCTTTAGACTAACTGAGATAATGATAATAGTTTCAGTTGCGCATGTGATTTTAGTCCACTTTCGACACTGTTGATTACAATTCTAAACTTCCATAGGCATTGTACTTTCACATTTGGGATACGTGTCTTGTATAACCCTCCCATTCCTATGGGATCTATTTAAAGAATGACAAAGATTTCTTGACTGCAAAGGTAACCAAGTCAGGACGAGCCAGCTACTTTGTCTCCTACATGAGAGAATCCTTCCAGCGGATGAAATTGCCTAAATATTGTCTACCAAAGGTAAGCTATAAAGACACCAAGTGACTGTCAGATTGAGAAATTGCCTAAATATTGTCTACCAAAGGTAAGCTATAAAGACACCAGTGACTGTCAGATAATAAGAACTGTATTATCATATATAAACAAGATCATTGTTTTGTTTTGGTAGAATACAAGTCGTACAATTGTTATTTTGTGAAGAAGAGTCACACTTTAATAAAAATCTCTTGTAACAGTCATGGCCTCTCTTTTAAGTCATTCTCACCCTTCCTCTCTCTCTCTCTCTCTCTCTGTTTTTCTCTCTGTCTCACTTTCTCTCACCAACACCTCCATGCAGGACATGCATATTATCAGTACGGATGAGAAGCAGGTATTTGCTGCTGTCCAGGAGTGGAATCAGAACAACACTTACAGCCTGTATATCTCAGACTCCCCCGGGGTCTACTTTACCCTTTCACTAGAGAGCCTGAGGACCAGCAGAGGACCCGGCGGGAACCTACTGGTTGACTTTTATAAGGTGCGTAGTTAGTTTTGTTCATGAGCTGCTGCTGTCACTTCGCAACTAATGCCCCTTCCAGGTATTTCACATAGTAGAACACTATTGTTACTTTACTAACCTGTGATTGTAATTTAATGTTTTCATTAACAATTAATCTGGCTATTATTTTCATTTTGTCTGTCAAATGTTGTATTGCACTTCTTTCAGATCATTAGAGACATATTTGAATATCCATTTTGTTCATCTAATCAACAGTATAAAATCCAAACATATTCATTTTAAAGTGATATACAAAATCTGAGAAAAGCAGCGAATGTTCACATATAAGAAACTCTGATGCAGAGGAGGAAGTACATTAACTCAATACATTTATTTTTACAGTTAAAGTTCCATGTTACTTTTCAGAGTAAAGAATATTTTTTACTTCTACATTTAGCTGATAATACTTTTTAACATTTTGAAAGCAAGACTTTTACTTGAAACATAGTATTTTTACACTGTGTTATTGCTTACTTTCAGTAAAGGGTCTGACTACTTCCTCCACCAATGCTCAAACAATAAATTGATTATTATTGATTCATTTTGTGTTCATCAACTAACCCAGTCATTATTTAAGCTCTAAAGTATCATGAACATGATTGTTACATCCTGAACGTATTTCAGATGCTCATCAGCATCATTGCTGTCCTCCTTTGTAGGTTGAGGGGATACATGGCATGTATCTCGCAAACAAACTGCTGGACGGTCACGTCAAGACGTTCATCTCATACAACAAGGGACAAACATGGGCCCTGTTGCCAGCTCCTGCCACTGATGTGGCTGGAAATAACCTTCACTGTATTCTGGTGAGCTTGCTCCTTTGGGCACGAGTGAATTTATGCTCTTATTTATGCAAAAGGAAATCTTATGACATATACCGTTCATCAAATGTTTCAACGTCATCAGCTGTGCTGTGGAAGTTCTTTGATTCACAGTCATATTTGCACATGGCGAGGCGCCAGCTTCAGCATGAGCCTCCTAAATGGCAGATGAGATGCTCGGCTGGAATATTCTTATTATCAGTGTAAAGTGTATAGTTTCAGGGGTCCAGACTTTCCATTAACCTCTGTGATTTCAATTTACTACCTGTAGTCACATTGGACTAATGAATGTTAGATTACACTGAATTACATTATATGGCCGTGCTGTTGTTCAGCTGTTAGGGTATTCATCTAATCCAGTCAGTATGTTCTTGAGAGTCTGTTTGAAATAATGTATATTGTTCAGTTAATAGCCGGTAACTGTATTTATCTTTGTCATACAGATGACCATTATGTTCCTCTCTACTTTCTGACCTCCCTCCAACCTCTGCTGTTTGAAAAAAAAAAATGTATTGATGTTTTTCAGTGTGCTTTATTCTGAGAGATGAGTGAAAATGATTTGAATCAATTTCTCCAGTTTTATCAGTGCATCTTGGGGAATTTTAATTACATGCCTTGTTTGCTTTAGAATGAAACAATTCAAATGCCCTCTGTGTCCTCGCAGCCATTTTCTGGCTTTCTTCCAGGCAGAGAATATGAAAGGAACAAAGTATCTTTGTTTTATAAATGGCGTCTGAGAATGTTAGCACTTTTCTCTCAACGGCAAGCATAATTTGAAGTCAAAGCAAAATCTAATTGCTTTTGTGAAGATCTGTCTGATATATATTGTCTCAACCTGTGCTCCATTTTGTTGACAGCCATTTTGTTCGCTGCATCTTCATCTGGAGATGTCAGAGAATCCATACACGTCTGGACCCATCACCAGCAAAAAGTCTGTGCCAGGAATCATTGTGGCTGCAGGTACAGTTACCTAAAGGAAGAGCATTTGATTTATTGATTAAACTGATCAGATTAGAGCTATCCCTACTTTCTCAGATAAATGCATTGTAACAAAAATACACAAAATGAATTGCACAGTGCCCTCTTTCTGTCATTGAAATCAGATACTGAAACTTCAACTTCGAAATCTCATATTATGTATGAGATGATTAGGTTGCAGTAAGTCATAGACGTGTCCTCCAGTGGAAAATGAGGGCATGCACAGATTCAAATAGATAACTCTTAACGATTTTATCAGGTGATGGTCCATATAGTTGTGTTATGGAGTCTTTGCTATGTAAATACAGACTGAGTGAAATTATTCATGTTTTTGTACTCAGGGAATATCGGAACAGAGCTGTCCTCCACTAACCTTGGGATGTTTATAACATCTGATGCAGGAAATAGCTGGAGACAGGTGGGTCTGCACACCGCATGCATTTATTTTAAACAGATTATGTATTCATATTGAAAGTGTGATGTCATAAGTGGAGACAATTTGTTTTGTTTTCAATGTGCACCATTACAGATTTTTGTTGAGGAGCACAACGTTTGGTTTCTTGACAATGGAGGGGCTTTGCTTGCAGTCTTACATGCAGTCACGCCGATTCGACACTTATGGTAGGTGTAGCTACTGTCCAACAACGGCTGACAATATAATTATTGTAGGAACCTTAGGTGTTGCACTTATAGTGGGAATTATCTGGGTATAATTGTAGTTTTCCTCTCTGTTTTTGATGCAGCATATGATTACGTTTTAAAATGCTGATGGCCCAAGTTTGCATGATTATTATATCGGCACTGCGAGTCAGAACTGTCAGAATCCTTTCCAACACAAGAGAGTATGTTACAGCTTTGTACTCTTGGTTGGATATGATGGTTTGAGTGCTTTTATGTAAATGTAGAGTGGAGCAGGGTGGAAATACGAGACTGAGAATGCCCTATAAGTCCCTCATATTGCGGGGGCTTTGTAACACTATCTACTTTGATGTCCCTGCACATTACAGTCCTGTCAAAAGTGATTAAGCTCTAGGAAAGGTGATTTGAACCCCCCCCCCCCCCCCCCCCCAAATCTATTTATAATGTTACAACCTGAGTCATATCTCTCTTTCCATTGTTTTGTCACCTTCAAAAATTTCCCTGGGCCGAGGAACATTTGTTCTATTGTTCAGCTCGGTGTCCGAGATAATTTTTCACATTGAAGAGAATCTGAGGTGATCCATTTTTCAACTGTGACAAAAGCTAAATCACCTGACATTTAAAAAAAAAAAAAAAAACATATTTCTTTGTACCTTGTTGTTGTACCTGCTTAACCTCTGTGCTTGCAATGTTAATGTTGTATGGCATAGTGGAAAACAATATATATATATATATATATATATATATATATATATATATATATATATATATATATATAATATATAGTATAATTCAACCCATTGTGGGCCTGCAATATGGGTTGGAATGGTTTATTTACATAACTTTAACAAGTTACTGCCTACCTTATAAGACTAAATTATCTAATTTAACCAGGTAATAAAAAAACGTACTTTCAGGTTACCTTACAGAGTGTCTATATTCCACTACAAAGAGATAAACATGGATGGATGGACAGAAAGACAGATTTTCATGTGTTGACAGCTGTTGTTTTTCTTCTTTTTTCTTGAAGGATCAGTCTAGACGAAGGAAAGAAATGGGACCGTCACAGTTTCTCCTTGGCCCCTCTGTATGTGGACGGAGTTTTAATGGAGCCAGAATCTGACAATCACATTATCACGTAAGCGGAGACAGGAAAGTATAGTCGAGCAGGAATAAAACTAATATTATCAGGCTTGAGGAATTTTGATCTTCTGTCAATGTAAACATAGAAAGGTCCATCTGATGTTCCTATCTTGTATGTCAGCATAAATTAATCAGATGTGCAGGTTTTATTATAATAGTACACCATCATATCAGAAACCAGTACATTTGTATCTCAAGATGGTTTCATCTGAAATTTGCATTTTGTTGAATCATCTTCCAGTTTCTTTGGACACTTCAGTCATCGGTCAGAATGGCAGCTGATAAAGATCGACTACAAAGGCCTCTTTAACAGGAGATGCATGGATGGAGATTATCAAACATGGCACCTGCACAACAAGGTTACAGGGATATTAAACACTATTGATTTATAGTCAGCTTAAAGAGATGCATGTTTGTCCGTTGTCACTGTAAACATAATGCACTCGCTTAATGCATGAACAAGTTTCTTTCAATCTTGTGGAAAAACAAAGACATATTGTTCTTTGTTGGATAGGGAGAGCTGTGTGTGATGGGCGAGAAGCAGACCTTTATGAAGCGCAGGCCAGGCAACCGCTGCATGCTGGCCCAGGACTATTCGAGGATCTATTCCTCAGAGCCATGCCTCTGCACAGCCTATGATTTTGAATGGTAAGGACTTCTTCCCTTAGCTTTCCCAACTAGGACTATACAGTAACATTGGAGAATAGTGATCAAAAACAGATCGTATCAGTTTGCAGAACTTCATCTGCCCTAATATCCATCTTACATTCCACATTTACTTGTAAAACAATATGATTTTATTCATCGAATCTAATTATAGTTTGGAAATTTTAGATGGGAGTTAGGAACTTTTCAGTATGCTACTGTAATTTGCATAATGTCGAGTGACTTATTATAATTCAATTAATAATGAATCCTTAAATTAATTTTAAATATAACTTATCCATCTGTCGAAAATTCTGTTTGATCCTGCTGGTCTGACAATCATGTCTCTGGTTGTGGTCTTAAAATATGCGATGAAGCCGCCAACTGCGAATGCATTTGCCCCACTACAAAAGCTCGTAGACGCTAGATTGTTTGAGGTGCAGTGTTTATCATTTATGAAGTGTCATGTTTTGTTGGCAGTGATTATGGGTGGGAACGCCAGGCGGACGGGAAGTGCTCCCCTGCTTTTTGGTTTAATCCAAATGGGGCGACTAAAAGCTGCAGCACCAGCCAAAAGCTTTCTTAACAGCACAGGGTAAGTGGCCCCCAGCGTTTAAATCCATCTAGAAACAATATTATTCCACTCCGGCTTGTTGTCACGTTGTCTCGAACACAAACAGAAAATAATGGTTCACTCTTTCAATGGTTCAGAAAAAAAGTCTCTGAGTAGAGCTGAAAAAAAAAGTAACCTAGACTGTGTCCCAATTTCATAATATATTATGTTGATGAGCCGGTTTTTGAGTTTGCTGCATGTTCACACTCAAAATAGGCCAGAATGCATTGTACTGTAAATGTGTGTGCTGCCGATGGACACTTTTCTCCCACATTGAATTGCAGAAATGACAACGAGGACCTGCTGAGAACTGGAGACAATCAAAATTAATTCTGAATGGTGTAGAAACGCATCCAAAAGTAAAAAAAATGTTGCCCTCTCTGTGAAGTTATATTGAAAGTAACATTCTCAAGTTTCAGTGTGATTGATATCAATTATCGTGAGTCTTCATTCATCAAAGTGCAAAGTTGGATACTATGGATAGGATGTAAACACAACACTTATCTTTTTTTTTTGCTTTATACTTCAAAGGTATCGAAAGGTTTTGTCTAATAACTGTAAGGAGGGAGGGAGGAACGTGTACTCGCCCAAGAGGCAGGCGTGTCGTCCCCGACCCCCCCGTGGCCTGCGACTGTCCACCAGTCAAGGAGAGCTCAGTGCCACTGTTGGAAGCAACGTTACTTTCATGGTCTACCTCGACGATGTGAGTCGTATCGCCATGAATCACTGTAGTGTTATCGGTAGCTGTAGTTATGGCAATATTTTTAAAGTGTCTGGTTATAAATATATTGTTCAGTATTAGGCAAATTAAGATTTTGACATGATGATGGCACTAAATAAAAGGTCAGCGGATAACTAGGTATTAGTGGGGCACTGGAGTGTGAATGAAATGGCATGACAATCAATCAATGTTCAGTTCTTGAGATATTTTACTCAAAACTACAACTGTAGAGACCTGTATTCTTTTTTAAATATTTTGAGTCGATTGAAGCCCTATTGACCTTTCAAATTAGTCTGGCAAAAATGCAGATATCTCAATTAATGGCGAAATATAAGCAACGCTATCTGCATAGCTACATGCCACAAGCCGAAAGTAAGACAGTATGTTTGAGTTGATCTGGTGTTCTGTAAAAAAAGATTAATGGGTCTATGTGTATTTATTTTGTCTGAATGTATCAGCTGGCGAGATGTCATCAGATATAAACACATCCATGGGACACTTTCAAGACCTCTGTTGCACTTTTCCTCTTCTTTCTGTCTCCTTACATTCATATCCACCTGCAAATTATTTGTGACGCAGCTTATAGGACATCTCAGCCAAAGCACTTTAGAAGCGGACTTATTTTGTATTTGATTTTGTTGGAGTATCCTGACCTAAGCTGTAGTGACAGATGCCATGTGTTACCGCCTGTCCACAGGGAGACTCGTTAAGGACCAGCATCCAGCTAGACTTCGGGGACGGCATTAAGATCACATACTCTAACCTGAGCAGGACCGATGATGGCATCAACCACGTCTACAGAACGACTGGGATTTACAGAGTGACAGCTTATGCTGAAAACAACCAGGGATCTGACAGCAGCACACTGTTTTTACACATCACTAGTATGTGAATAAATAACACCATTCCTCATCCCTTCGGCAGTGCATATAGCATGAATCTCTTACCTTTCATGGATAGTCACGTTCCCACTCTGCGGGATTTAATTTGAGTCATGGCTGTAATACTTGTATGCGTTTCAACCTTGGAAAATTGAAACACACACACACACACACAAGGAGCTAAATCTTATGTGTGTTTTACGCGTGCTTTTGTTTGCACAAGTGTATAATGTGTGAATGTATGTATGTGGTGGTGTATTTGTTGCTGCCGCAGGTCCAGTGGAGCGTGTATATCTCTCCGCTCCTATTGTAGCCATCAGGGGGAAGGAGGTTAATCTGACTGCAGTGGTATGGCCGAGTCACACCAGAACACTGACCTTCTTCTGGTGGTTTGACAACAGCTCCGAGGTGAGAAGCTCCTACTCCCACTCCAACTATTGGTCCAGTTTCTACTTTTCCGTCTGTTTACTGCAGTCTTTCCCATCTTCTCCTGATGTCCTTGTGGTGTTAACAAAGTGTGAATATTAAAAGCCTTCACACAAATCATGTTAAATGTGACTGCACATGTCTTTCTGGAAATTCCGGGATGGCTGGTCCTATTTATTAATCACGTTGATTGCGTTCGCTGCAGCACTCCCTCATTAGACAGAATGTCAAGGACTGCATGTACGTAGTATTCTATATTCGGCAGGGAGGATGCAGGCTTTTCTGGGAAATTCTCTATGTGTTTTTTTTCCTTTTGAATTCCAGCCCATTATAACCTTGGAAGGAAGCATTTCATACACATTGCAGGGAGAGGGAAAAAACAAGGTCACGGTCCAGGTTGCTTCTGGTAGCAGCGTAATGCAGGATTCCAAAGTTATAACTGTTAAAGGTGAGTGTGGGAGACGATTTTCAAAGCCCTTTAATTGGTGCAATGCACATTACATGAATATGCAATATGCTTTCTCGGGGAAAGTATGATGCCTCACGGTCCACGCTGCAAGCATCGCCACGTTGTTGTCAACATGGACTTATCTAATGAATAAAATGTCACGGACGGCGAACACGAAATCTTGAGGAGCAATTAACTTCAAGGCATATGTTGCCAAATGAGAAAAGACAAAACTGAACATCAGATTAATCTAAAACGAAACCAGAAGTAACATTTAAATTCTAACAGACATCAATTTTCTTTTTTTTTTAGATTTCTTCAGGTCGCTGCTGTTGTCATTCTCACTAGCTCTTGATGAGCACAATCCTGACATCCCAGAGTGGAGGGAGGACATAGGCCGCGTGGTGCGGACAGCTCTGTCACAGGTACATAGAGAACATATTGCTCTTTCCTGGAGCCAACATCGGCCACCAGCGGCTTTCATGGTCATCACTATTTAATATCTGTATGCAGTATTGATAAGGCAGTCACAGTCTGTTATGGTCCAAGTGTGTAATTTCATTTTTTTTTCCATTTCACCTTTGACGACAGTAACCAAACACTGTTATTTAGTCTGAATTTAAATTAAAGCTGATGTTAAGTTGTCTCGTCGTTGCAGGTGTCTGGGGTCCCTGAAGATCAGCTTCTGGTGTCTCTGTATCCTGGACTGCCATCTACAGCAGAGCTCTTCATCCTGCCCGATGAGCACACATCAAGTGAGCACAAGAGGGGGAGTGAGGAGGCTCTAGAGACGGTAAGAACCATAACGTATAGAAATATTAACGTTGTTATCATGTGAACTTCACAGTATGAAAAAAGACGGTATGAACCCTTTTTTGGCCAAATCAACAAATGATATCTTGTTTATTTATTGTGTCCACAATAGAAATGTAAACTGGCATGTTTTTGTTTTACATGTCATTTAGCTGACGCTTTTATCCAAGCGACTTACAATAAGTGCATTCAACTATGAGTACAAACTCAGAACAACAATTTCTTCAATAAAATTAAACTACAAGTGCTATCAGTAAGAGCCATTTAAGTGCTACTAATGTGCTACTACGGCGCTACCTTCCCTATTCAAGGTACAGTCCGATAAAGATGTGTTTTAGTTTGGCGATGGAAGGTGTAGAGACTGTCTGCTGTCCTGATGTCAAAGGCAGCAGAAAGATCTAGAAGGATAAGGACAGAGGAGAGAGAGGCTGCTCTAGCAGTGTGAAGCTGCTCAGACACAGCAAGGATGGCAGTCTCTGTTGAGTGGGGAGTTCGTTCCACCAATGAGGAGCCAGGACAGCAAAAACAGTCGTGACTTTGTTGAGTGTTTAGCTCGAAGTGACGGAGCTACGAGCCGATTGGCAGAAGCCGAGCGAGGTGAACGGGCTGGGGTGTACGGTTTGACCATGTCCTGGATGTAGACTGGACTGGAGCTGTAGAGGTCGAATGGCATTAGCAGGTAGACCTGCCAGGAGGGAGTTGCAATAGTCTAGCCGTGAGATTACCAGAGCCTGGACCAGGACCTGTGCTGCCTTCTGAGTGAGAATAGGTCGTATTCTCCTGATGTTGTACAGCATGTACCTACAGGAGCATGTTGTTGCGGTAATGTTGTCAGTGAGGGAGAATTGACTATCAAGTGTCACACCGAGGTTGGTGGCAGTCGGAGTCGGGGCCAACACTGAGTTGTTGAAGGTGATAGACAGGTCGTGGGTGGGAGAGCCTTTTCCTGGAAGGAGGAGAAGTTCAGTCTTGTCCGGGCTAATTTTCAGGTGGTGTGTGGACATCCACTGAGAGATGTCAGTCAGACAGGCAGGCAGAGATTCGTGCTGCTACCTGTGTTTCAGATTGGGGAAACGAGAGGATCAGTTGGGTGTCATCAGCGTAGCTGTGGTAGGTGAAGCCATGCGAGCGAATGACAGAGCCGAGAGAGTTGGTCTACAGAGAGAAGAGAAGAGGACCCAGTAGTGAGAGGACAAGGCTCAGACACAGATCCTCCTCACAGAACCTCCAGTCTTGAATCCAGACTGGTGGGGCCCAAGAAGGTTGTTATCGTGGAGAAAGGATGAGACTTGGTTAGAGATAGCTCACTCTAGAGTTTTGGAAAGGAAGGGAAGGAAAGAGACAGGACTGTAGTTATTGACTTTAGATGGGTTGAGAGTGGGTTTCTTCAGGAGAGGCTTAACTCTTGCCTCCTTCAGAGAGTTAGAGAAACAGCCAGTTGACAGAGAGGTGTTAATAAGATGGGTGAGAAAGGGAAGAAAGGTCGGAGAATGTGTTGTTGTGTAGTGTTGTTGTGTTGTGTTAATTGCTGTAACATGTGACTTAGTCAAAGGTGTTGTTAGGCTGTTTGTAGGTGAATCTTTGAACTATAAAGTGAGCCAGGCTAGCTGTTTCCCCCTAATCACAGTCATTATGGGATGCTAAACGAATCACCTCCTGTCTAAAGCTCCACTCAACATGCAGACATCAGAGTGATAGCAATGTTATTGTACAATGACTCAATGATGTAGGATTTATCAGTTCATAATATGAGGAGAAGATATTTTACCTAACAGAGATTTTATTTGTATTTATTGTTGCATATTATATCATTCTCTGTTTTTGTGCCTTACCTTAAACATAAAACAGATATCAGATACTTGTGTCACTGCCCTGAACCAAGGCCTGATCCAGTTTGAACTGAAAGCGGATATTCACATTATTGTGTACATGACTCAGCAAACTTTGGGTAAGTTTGTTTGTAACCCGCCCATTATTCCTGCACAAATGAAACAATTGTTGCATCTAAAAACCTTTTGCAGGTACATACAAAATAATTCAAATAGATATATTTTACATAATTTATGCCAATTTAGTACACTATGTCTACACTGTATTTGTGCTGTTTAAAGTAAAAAAAGAAAAAAAGAAAAGGTAAACCACATGTCTTTTTCATGATTTGAGATTGAGTTTTAGCCCCAAAAAAATAAGACAAAGACAACCAGAAACCCTGTGTGAGATTTATATGATACTGTATATCACATGATTTCTATTTACTATTTCACAGTACATCTGTTTTGCACTTCAGGCTGTGAGACAGTAGTTCCCTTTTGAAATCAGCCAATCAATCACATGATTGACAAAGAGGGCATTTGGTATGCAATGAGGAAATCGGCAGGGTCACTGGATCATTAGCATATCGCAAAAACGTGTCGATCAACCCCGCTTGGCTTTACCCTTTTCATTCACCAATGGATCTGTCTTCATTTGTGTCTGCATAGAAAGGTCTGGGTTGCCTTTAAAATGATCCAGAAAGGTCAAACACTTCATAGGCTTCTCTCTCAAGGAGGGGAAGATGGGAGGGGGAATACTTTGAATATTGCATCTCAGCATTAAGAAAGCTTTGACTATGCATAAGCTACCTGCATGACGGACCCCAGGCAGAGGGAGTAGACCTCCTAAAGATTCATTTTAATACCCTGAGGGGGAAACATGCATAGAGCAGCTCTTCAAACTGTACCTGCAGTTGTTACATGACATAAGGTGATCAAATGGGATCTCCTTCAAATAAGACATGGTTAAAGGGAAAAAGAAAGTATTTGTCTTTTTCCAAATTTGGCACTCATTTGACACGTTTGACTTTCAGCACCACTTGTGGATTCAAACTCCATCCACAGTGGGTCAGCCATGCTGATGCTGCTCACCGTGGTCTTCGTTGGTTTAGCAGCATTCTTCATCTACAAGTTCAAAAGGTGTGTTCACTTGGATAAGATTGGATAAATTGTATCGAATCCTATTTTAAATTGCATTTAAATGTGTTGTTCGTGAAGACCTTATACAGCTGCTCTGTTAATTCTTTGTCATTAGGAAAATCCCTTGGATCCACGTTCAAGCTGAGGACAGTCATGAGAAGGAACCGGAGGTGATCAGTACAGTCGGTCAGATTGACAACATGTCAAAGGTCAAGCTAAGTGAGTTTCCCTCTCCGAAAGAACTCATGGAAAAGGAGCTGGAGGCCAGGAGTAGAGGTAACTTAGCTAGACATGTATTAATTGCCACCATTAACAGTGATTAGGTGTTGTACAGAATATACTGTATTTTAAATTGTGGTGGGACAAGGATTATTTTAGTAAAATGAGCAATACCACAATTTGAAAAAAGTGGACAGTATTTGACAGGAGGGATGGCCCTTTATTTCTAAGATTAAATTAAATACAGAATATTCATATCTGCATTTTTAGTGACATATTTCTTACATGGTATGCTATGAACTTTAATATAATTTTTTCGGACATACTATACTGTATTATTTGAAAGATTTCTTTCAGACATGCCACTCACATTCTCATGACATTTTTAAGACATACTTCTCTGTGACATTTTTAAGATATGTCTCTGCCATACTGCTATGACATTTCTATGACTGACTATATATTACATTGTTTTATTTTATTTTTACAACAGACTATAGTAAGACTTTATAATAACCTTTTATGAAATACTATACGATGATTTTTGTTAGACTTTTTTAACATACTTTATTGTGACTGTACAACATATTACTTTTTAATGACTTTTGTCAAATTACCACGTTAGGCCATCTTACGAGATACTATAACTTTTTTCAACTTGCTATACTATGACTTTTGTAATTACTTTTTTCGACATACTTTACTACTCTATGAATTGGTTCAATGCTGTCTTATGCTATGACTTTTTCTACTTCCTTTGACATGCTATACTATGACATTTTAATGAATTTGTTCATGATATTATATCATGCCTTTTTATTACTTTATTTTGACATACAATAATATGACTTTTAAACATGCTATAACTTTCTCTTTCTGTTTTTTTTAACATACTCTACCAGGGGAATTAAATTAAAATTCAATAAGATCCAATTACAGAGAATTTCCTCATTTGAAGGTCTGGAACATCACAATAATGTCTAAGTTGTTATATGATTTAGTCCCATATATATATTAAAGTATCTTAAGAGTTGTATTAACGTCTGAATGAAGTCAACAACTGACAAATTGAATAAAATCCCAACAATATTTATTGAACTGGATGAATTGTAAATAATACACACCCAAATAAACGTTATTCTCTTATTTCAAGTAAAATAGGGGCTGGATTTCAAAAATACAATACATAACAGAAAGAAAACATGTACATCAAAGTACCCAATTTTAGAAAAAATAATGGAAATGAATTGTCCTGCAGCTTTAAATTCAGTTTGTCCATCCATCAATCCATTGTCTTCCACTTGTCGGATCGCGGTGGCAGCAGGCCAACTCTTTCTGGGGGATCCGAGGTGTTCCCAGGCCAGCTGGGAGATGTAATCTCTCCAGCGTGTTCTGGATCTTCCTTGGGCTCTCCTGCCAGTGGTAGGCGCCCAGAAGGCATCCTGATTAGATGCCCAAACCACCTCAGCTGAGTCCTTTTAAAGTCGAAGGAGTAGCGCCTCAACTCCAAGTTCCCTCCTGATGTCCGAGCTCCTTATCCTCTCTCTAAAGCTGAGCCCGGCTACCCTACGGAGGAAACTCCTTTCGGCCGCTTGTAGCCATGATCTCGTTCTATTGGGTCACGAGTTTGTGACCATAGGTGAAGGCCGGAACGTAGACCGATCGGTAAATTCCTGTGCCTAGACCCCGATGCTTGTCCCTGCGGGTGGTGGGTACACAGAGTGACTGCTCCATGTCGTTTCTTCGGGCCGGGCCCGACTGGGCCCCATGGGCGAGGGCCAGGCCACCATGTGCTCTCGGTGAGCTCCATTCCTGTTGCCCTGTTCCGGGCGAGGTGGCTGAAGTCCGGGGCCTGCTATACAGCAGGGTTTTTTTTAACTGTTCTTTGCCTTGGAAGACTCTACCAGGGGCTGAACAACATAGCTCCCAGGATCACTGAGCCACTCAAACTCTTCCACCACGGAAAAATTACATTTATTCAGGTGTGAAGTGACTTCACCCAAAAAAGGCACAATATTATATTCATCTTTTTCTTTAAGGAGAAATGTGTGTACTGGGACTTTATTTGAGGTTATGGAAACCACTTGCAATGTGGTTTCCATAAAACCACATCCCAGGGGGAATCCCCAGGGGGCCTGCCGGGATCACCCAGCAGGCCCCCTTGTTCGGACCATGAGGGTCTTTCATCCAGTTCAGAGACCTACTTCGAGACCCCCTCCACCCACATGGCCGTGCGTTCTGACTCTGCGGCCTCGGAGTTCAATATATGCTATATTATGACTTTTTATGGACTTTTTACAACATGCTATATCATAACTGTTTGACTTTTTTCTACATTCTTTCCCATGACTTGTTTTTTACATAGTAAACATATTATACTATGACAATTATTTACTTCCTGTTCAATGCTTTTTTTCAATTTATTTACTTTTACTTATGCCAAACAATACAAGGACTTTTTAAGACATGGGATTTTCTTTCAACATACTTTACAATGACTTTTTCTGACGTGCTGTACTAGGACTTTTTTAGGCAGACTATACTTTGAATTTCTTCAATATATTAAACTATGACTTTTGCATTTTTTTATATATTATACTTATGGTTTTTTTACATACTATACTGACTTTTTTTGACAAATTTGACTATGACATTTTGATACTATATTGAACAAACTTTTTTGACATACTATATAATATGAATTTATTCTGACTTTTTTCGACATACACTATGATTTTTTCTTCATGCTATACTAGTCGTTTCCTATTATATTTTATTAATGTATTATACTATGACATGTTTACTGATTTATACGACATACAACACTACTACTACCCACATCTATTATTATTAATATTATTATTATTTATCTTTATTTAACAAGGTAATTTAATTAGATTTAATAAATATGACAAGCTTTACTATAATATGTAAAAGATATTTTATATACATTTTTATATTTTCACAACACATTATACCATCACAGTTTCATGACATAGTATACTATAACTTGATATATTTTCACATTTTGTATTACATTTTTCTGACCTACTATATACTATGACTATTTTGTATTGCATATACTATATTATGACATTTTAATGAATTTGTATTGGTACACTAAATGCTCCGACACACTAATACAGGATTTACGAGATAACTGTCATCACACAACACATCGCTGAGCATCTGTTTTTAATTAATTGCATAGTTTAAGTTTTATTAAAACAACTGTAAATTAAAGTTCAGTCCCTCTTTATCAATGCAATGTGTCATTTATTTGCAAATTGAACGCCGCAAGCAACTGCAGCACAGTAAATAAAAATCACAAGTTAACTTTTTGATTCCCAAGGCGGACATCCACAGTGATGTCTTTTATAGATGACAACTATAAAACACGGGACTATTTAAAATACTATATATATAAAAGTAGCATTGCAGTACTCCTGACCAAGACATGTGGGCTGCAGGCGGTTTTTCTTGTTGCTCATCTGTTTGTACTTTTACAAGTCTTTGCTGATCTGAAACCAATCAACTCCTTTTTGGTTGCTTTCGAAAATGTTTATTTAGAAAAGAGCAGATCAGCATGGGACCTTTTTGATCTGTGGCTCGCTAGATCAAATTAACTTACAACCTGTTGTTTAATTAATACTCTGAAGCTTTGTTTGATGTTCATGCAGTAAGATTTTGGCTGGGGATACAAGTCTGTTGTGTCCATTTTACAAGAGCACATTATGATCAATCATCTGTTAGTTCAGGCCTCTGTCCAGTAATCGTTCATCCCTTGTGAACATTGGCTTCATTAATCACCATTACGTTGTGAATAATTCAATGTTTATTTAATTGTACTTGCAATATGCGTAGTATAAACTTCATATGCCTTTGAAATATATTTGATGAAGTACACATGTTTCCATTGCCGGCAGGTAGGCCTTGCTCCAGCCAATGAAAACATGCCCCTTACCAGAGGAAAAACATTACCAGTTTGAATTTAATTAACGTCTGGGTTCAGTGATTTAACACGTTCTTAATTTAGTCCAAATGGCTTTGGAAAGAAAAAGCAGATTCTTCTGGTCATATGTTTCACAGTGCAGCAAGAGATGTGAAGTAAAATAAAAATGTATAAAGGTAGAAATGAAGATGTTATTATTTAAAATAAGACTTTGCAAAGTGGTTGTAAAAATGATTAACTTGGCAGCTCACCTGGCCTCAAGCTGTAAAAGAAATGCAGGACAAAGCAGGAGGCTGTCAGCACAGGTTTATTTTGCATCGCAGTTCATATTTCATTATGTGAGAAACACAAACTACTTCTATGAAGACATCCCTTTTGCTCGACGACCCTGGATGCTCATCCACTGTGAAGGAGAAGTTCACTATTTTTGAATGAAGGGTGGTGTAATTCACTTAAAGTTACATTTTTACATTGAAGAGCTACCTTGGGAGTAAAAGGGTTCTTATTTGAGTGTGGAGAATAAAACACATTTAACAAGCAACGTATTCATACTTAGAACAACTCTCAAGTAATTACATGTAATAATAGCCAATCACAGAGAAGCACTAATGCATAAATCTCATTCACTGTTTATTCCTTTAAAAAATACTTATATTTTATTCAGTGATATACCCATTTGTAATTTATATTTTTAATTGTGTGAATAATTGTATTATTAGACATTATTCATTACCTGATAGCACCCAATGACAGACCCACAAAGTTAGAGACTAGCTGGTGAATATAGTGAAGCATTTAGCAGCTAAAGAAATATTTTTTCAGGAGTTAATCGAGATAGAAAATAGAGCTTAAAGAGACTGAATGTGGACTTTCATCCATCAGATGGCCAGAAGCACAACTCTAAATTAATAATAATGTTGCTCCGTAATGGCTGGATAGGTAAATAAGCAGCTGTTTTCTAGTTTTCTGTTTTCTTAAAAATTTTAAATATTTTAATGTGGACAAATATTTATGGATCTTTAGTACACATGTGGACTACTCGAACTCTCTTAAATTTGTGAACATGTTGTAATCATTTTAATAAATATCTTTTAAGTTTGTGAGTATGAGGGAACTACCCCAAGCCTCTTACAGTAACTTTGTTTAGGCATTAGCTATTTCAATCTTACATTTTAACCTTTCAGATCTTCATTTCAAACTTCTTAACTACTCTTATCATTTACTTTTCAAACTTGACTAAAGACAATATATGTTTTAGTCTTAAAATATGCTCATATTTTCTTTGGCAAATCTGAACTGACTGCTGAAGCTTTTCCTTGATGAATTTACTGCCAGGTTATTAGTTATACGGGTGAACATGATATTGGCTTCATGCAGCTTCATACAAATTACTGAATGTAAATGCCTGACAGTTTAGAGATTAAAGTACCACCTTTGAATAAACCAGTGTCTGCACAATCTGAACGACCCCACTTGCCACAGCGATCCCTTCTTATCAGCCCTCCATCACCAGCTCAGCCCTGCTTGGAGAGGCCATATTCCTTTGAGACAACAGGGGGCTTTTCAACCAATATGCATAATTAGGTACAAAAAAAAAAGCTTGTAAAAAAACATTTGAACTCCATGTAGAAAGATAAGATAGAAAGCAAGATTTAATTTTGTGTTAATTGGTTGTCAAAGGCATTCCGTGAACCCAAAATCAATGTCATGTAGGCAAAGCATGAATGTCAAAGAAGAGTCTCCTTCTTTATCATATCCTCAAAACAAGCAGCATGTGACGTGCATGTAATGTCCGAGTTGACTATCCCTGTATTTAGTCTGTTTTTATTCTGTGTTTGCATGTTTTCAGGGGGAATTGGAAGAAATATGGAGAGAATTGTAACAAGGGAATTTCCAAACTGTACTAACGTCTAAGACTCTGTTACTGAGTAAGTACAGATTGTTGTGTTACAATTGTGATAAAAATTGTTTCCTTTGTTGGCATTGTTTGCTTTTTTATATACACATTTCACTGTGATAGCTGCTATCGTTCAAAGTCATGTTTTTAACCCACACGGGTAGAGTAAGTATCTTTATAATTCTTGATGAAGATCCACCGAGCCAGACTCCAGGGCCTCTAGTTTCAGGGCGGTGAATTGGCTGATAACGTCAGCCAGTAGAAAAATTCCAATTAGCCTCAAGATTCCCAGCTCTACATCAACTCCTTATATTTTATGAATACTCAGCTGCCATTGTTTACTTTTGATGAATGCTTCACTGCCTGGGACATGTCATCGTTTTTACTAATTGGGAGGAAAAAAAGCATTGGAAAAACAGAGTTGTTGAAATAATATACCTCAGAAGCTCTAATAAACAGTTAAATGAGAGAAGTATCATTAATTTAACGCTTCAGTACAAGAGACATAATGTACAGGCTTCAGTGTATATGTATAGATCTTTGATAAAGTTACTTTCAATTCTGCATTGAATGACAGAGAATGATCATGACTCACTACAAGGACAGTTATGCCCTTAAAGAATATCATAATACAGGGCTTAAAATGATGAACACATTTAATGTAATAAAAATGAGATCTTAACAGTACTTTTTAATAATGTTTCCCTCAAACAGACAATTTGAACCAGAAGGCAATCAAATTTCTCAAGTGTAACCTTTTTATTTAGTTTTTAAATTGTTCTCTTTTCCTTATATCCAGAAAAGATAATATAACCGTGTCAGTTTTAGACATTACACATCTTACGCTGACTCCACAACACAGAAACATAATTGATGGATAATTACAGTCATAATTTTGTGTTTAATTAGCACATTAACTTTACGCTATAGATAAATATTTACATTCACCGTCCTATAACTGGAGGTCTTTGAGTTGTAAATATACACTAATGAATATTTATATAAAAAATATCAAAATCTGACTGTTGTGAATGCGTATAAGAAAGGAATATGTAGTTGGTTGTGCTTTGTAAGTTAACATGGTGCTTTAAATGACTCATGAAGGTTTATGGCACACAACAAAACATTTTTGAACATGAACGTATGGCCTTAGAAGTAGAAATATTGTAAACTTGTACATAGAGAAAGAAGGAATGTAAAGGAATCTACATTAGCATCATCCTACATTAATGTAAGGTCAACTCACTGGACAGTCAGTAGTTTTAGTATGTTTATATGTACTTCAGTCTTACAACCAACTGGATGTCCTCTTTTTTTATTTATTAATTTTTTTACAGTAGCATGCCCTAATAATCTGTGATAAAAGATGTAATACTATATTAGGGTGAGCGAGTACTGTATGTGAATATATATATATATATATATATATATATATATATATATATATATATATATATATATATACACACATACATACATACATACATATATATACACACACACACACATTCATTAATGGTTTTAAAGTTTCATTAAACAAATTAATAATGAACAGTACTGTATGTGAATATATATATATATATGTATATATATATATATATATATATATATATATATATATATATACGTGTATATATATATATACATACATACATACATACATACATACATACATACATACATACATACATACATACATACATATACACACACACACACATTCATTTATGGTTTTAAAGTTTCATTAAACAAATTAATAATTAACACCTTCTCTAATAGTCTAGTTGTGCAATTGCCAAAAGTTGTGCATGATATTGTTAATTTTTGTCTGATATATGAATTGTCTTGTTTTGAATCATATTTCTTACTGTGAACAAATTGCCATTTTTAAATTGTTCAAAATAAATGTATTTTTATATTGAATCATGTGTCTCTGTGTTTGGGTTGTAATGGAAGATGTACGATTTTTATATAGTTTCTACTCCTGGCGAAAGGATGCAAAGACAGATTTATTTGGCTGCCACTCAATGATAGATGTCTGCATTGTCATGCCATAAACCTGAAAACAAGAGCGCGTGTTATCTGAAACTCAGGTGCCATGTAGCAGCCCGCATATCAGTCTCAGCATTACAATTTTTAATGATCCCTCAGAGGCTCTGAAGTCCACTTTAATGGGCAGAAGTGGGATAACATCCATGTGAAGATTCCAATCTGACACTTTGACTGAGCTTCATTTTACCTCTATCACTCAAGGTGCCAGTTACAGATGGTTTCTATTTAATGGGAACAATTACGGAGGCAGTAGTCGAATGATGAGAAACAGACCATTTTGTAAAGAACTACTGTCGTTAGAATTGCTCATTCTCTCGCCCTCAGATAAAAAAATTTAAAAAAGAAGCCTTTCACATTAAAATGCCACAGAGACAGAAAGGTTTGGAGGAGAGAACTGTGCGGCTGATTGGCTGAAATGACTCTTCACACTCAAAAGATGCAGCAACGAGGACCTTGTTCCTCTGTTTTTGCATTTTGTTTCCCACCTTAACAGCTTCATATCGCACACCAATCTCCATCACTCCAACAGTCATCAACGCCCCGAGAGTCTTATTCTCGCTCCTGCTCTCAGTCTGAATTAACACCAAGGCCTTTCTCTAACTGCCCTGGGATGTTCAACGGTGCACAATCAAATTGAACGGTGACAATCCCTAATGGATGATTCGCTGCAGCCAGACACTAATGTAGCACTCAATGAAAGGAAACATGCTCATCCAATTTTCACACTGTGGCTAACACAATATTGCTGTGAGGTTATTGTTGGGGGACATTTTTCATTCAAGGTGCTACCCATTCTGTGAAAAAACGTCCTTGATTGCGCACGGGTGTGTGTGTTTGTGACAATTTCCTGGAGATAATAATTAATTTGTTGCACAGTAGGAGAGCCGAGGAACTAGCCCATTAGAATCACTGCAGGCTACTTGGTGCTATTCATTGTCCTCCTGCTCGGCCCCATTGTAACATGCAAATGGATGAACTGAAACTTTCAGTGTGCTGAACAACACTTGTTAGAGATAAAGCAGAACAAAATACAAATTTGATTCAGAGTGCCCGTCAATCAAAACGACAAGTTTGGGTCATATGAAATGGAATAAATCCAAAGGTTAAACATCATTCATTGCTGCAGTCAACAACTACATGGATTTTAACAGACAGCGGAAAAAAAAGAAAGCAGTTTATGCTTTTGGGAAATGACTTTTAACAATCCGCCGTACTGCATTAATGTTTCTGCTTTATTCCGCAACCATGGTTACTTCTGCGAGATCAAATGAAAAAACACAATAACAGCAAGTCACTTGTAATAAATGAGCTGTTCAGCCTTTGAGAAACAGAAAATACTACACTTCACGTTACATTTCTTCTTCTTCTTATTAAGACATTTGATTTACTATCTTGAAGAAGGAAAGAAAAATCATCATGCAAATATGTTCACAATCCTATTCACAGGTTGATTATTGGGACTCGAAAAGAAAACGCTCCGATGATCGCTTGTGGAGAGACAGCGTTCGCCCGATGACGAGAAAGAGTGTATTGATGCTTCAGGCTCAAGGAGGAAAGAAGTATGGAGAAGCCTCCAGTCCATTTGTCTTACTGACATATGATGCTGACAACACTTAAAAAATAAAAGTCGGATGAAGAAGAACTTCAGTGCTTATCCCAAAGAGACAGCAGCTGACCAAAGCTCTGTGCGTAGGCTGAGCCTTGTTGACAGGAGATACGTCTTCTCTATCTCCATGTCCCTTGCAGCAAAGGAGATGAACAAATCTGCCGAGTCCTCGAGGGCACACCTAGAACAGACTGCAGGCTCCCGAGGAAATGCCAGGTGGAGATGCTGGTAACTTCGTGGTAGATAAACAGTCCAGAATAAATTTAAAAGTGTGTGAGATGAGAACATCTTTCCATTTAGACCTGGTGTGGTTGTGGGGTTGCCGTACTTCCTGTAACCTTCGCAGTGAGCTCAGTTCAAAGAAAAAAAACATGTGAATTATGTAACTGTGTCAAGGAGCTACAAGTCTTTTAACTTCATGGTGGTATATCTCACAAACAAATAGCTAATGAGTCTTAAACAAATAAGCAATTAATTAAAATACAGATCTGGCACTTTTTACTGCACCACAGTATGTGTTTGCGGCTGTAAACCGTAGCGTCTTTGTTAACACAGGAATTATTCTGAAGACTTACATTTAGCTCTATTTATAGAAACCAGAAGGTACAAGAAATGCTCTGGGCAACAAATAAGTACGAAGCACAAAATTGAAAAGTAATTGCGTTGTTTAACAGTCAAATTTACTGTAAAACAATCAAATGTAAGAATGACGCTGCGCACATAATCCATATGCATGATTTAGGTTAGAAATTGGTGTATAATCTGTTTAAAGTAGGTTTAACATTGATCATGTTAGCGTCCATTCCACTGTCACTAAAATGACTTATTTGAGTCTCCTACACAAGAGGGATTGTTTCTCGTCTACTGTATATACCGGTCTAATATATTCCCCTTTAATCTTCTGTTGTTATTTTTGTTATGACATATATAACATTTTGAGCAGCAGAGAGACGGGCTTGATGGAATACACAGATCTGGGACAAGAAGCCCTCCCTCATCTCCTGGATATTGCAAGCTTTCATTTGATGGGAATCGGGTGATAAGATTTACTGATTGTACAGAGCTTAATGAATCTGCTTCCCTCACTGTCTTAATCAGATAAGCTTATTTCCACATAGTTCAAGTAAACTTCACAAACACAAACCCAGAGAACAGAAATAGGAACATATTTTGAGATATTATTATACATCACTTCTGCCCCGCTGCATGATATTTTCATATTTGGGCAGACTCAGCTGTAACCAGCTGAGACAAATACCTTTCACCTCTCCCATTGTGGATGTACATTATTTACATAAAAAGATCAATGTCCTTGCAAAAATACAAGTATTTTCAGTCAAAAAGTGTCCCTTTTCAAGAAGCAAGTATAAATCTGTACATTCTCCTCGGAGGGATTAGGCAGCACAGTGTGAACTGGTCCGTCCATGCATGGGTAGCAAAACACTCGAGACCATCCATTGTGACCGTGGTTTCATAGCTTGCTGGAAGTAACTGCCAAAGAAGATGTATTGCTTTCGAGTTGGTCATAGACTCCCAACATTAAAACACACGGGGCGCTTCATCAGAGAGCTTGATGGCAGTGTGAGATGGCAGGTAGCCTGACAAGGGGGGGGGGGATAAAAAAAAAAAAGAGGAAAGAAACAGAGGAGGAATTTTATGTAACCATTTGCATAGGGGTGTATTTTTGCAGGCAAACACATTTATCTCGGATGGGTCGATTGTTTAGAAGTAAATCAACTGGAAACACAGAGATATTTCTTGATGAAAATGCTTTCACCACTCCGCTACTTTCCTGATGCACTAATGCTTTTATTGGGTCAAATAATTCACCCGGACATTCTCATCACTTTAGCTTGAACTTGATTGCGCTTCACTTACCTGTGAATACTGATAGCTCACTTTGACAAACTCAGGTTGGCAAATAGATCAATATACTGCACATAATAATAACGTGTCTTGGTAACTGCTGTATGACAATACAGGGGCAGGAGGAATAGCATCAGTACTTAACAATAGGTGAATATCACGTATCGGTTTCCTCTCAGTGAGCTTCAACTTTGTGACCATTGTTCCTCTTCGGCGGTGCAGTTTTTAATATGCAACGTTTTTGACAACTTTATTTGCTTTACTTGAGAGTCAGTTGATGCAATTTAAAAAAAAACAAATAAAAATGTTCTCACATAATCCTTGAGATATGTAACTATAACCATAACTATTGAAACAACAAGGTCTTTTCAGAAACAATGTTCAGGTAAAGGTCACATTAGCCTTCTGCTTGATCGAACTGCCCCAAACTCCCCCGCTACACAGAGAGGTGGTAGTGCAATTTTGGTATGCTAATGAACATTTTCAGAGCAATAGTCAAACTGCGTGTGGTTTATGTGAGTGATTATGTAGTCTGGTAGAGTAATAGTGAACATTAAAAATGTATTGCACATTGCTAGGAAGTTTGCTGCTATATTTTTAAATATAACTACTGATTAAATCATACACAAAGCCAAAAGAAAATCATCAGTTCAAACATTATATGTACTTCTACGTACTCTCAAACAATAAATAGTTATGTTGAGCATCAAATAGCAGAGTAAAGTAAAGAAATGTTTACGAGCTTAAAAGGTTATCCTGGTTAAAGGCTTTTTTCCTTTCATCTGCCGTTTTTTCTCCAAGTAATAATAATAATAATAATGAGTAACTGGCTGACATAAATGTTTTGCCAACTCAAGTCTTTTGTACTAATTAACAAGAATAATCCCTACATTTTCAAACACGGTGCATCACAGTTTCTGCAAATTTGCAAGAAAAAACAAGTGTCCAGGACACGCAACGGAACAGGAAAAGCATCCTTGTAGTATTTTCATGCTAATGATGTGGGCTTCAACTGAAGGGATGCAGTGTAATGTCACTGTACACTTACGGCTTTACTAATCATGTGTCACTGTGAACAGTTTGTAAAGGAACAACGTTATACTAATGAAACAGTTGCATATCTCAAAAGCTTGGCAAATAAAACCACTACCACCAAATACCATTAGAGAAAATGTTCTTTTTGTCGTTAGGATGAATTAATTCTGCAGTCTTTATGACCAGAACACCAACAACTTGTGTTGCATTGAGAACAATGCAAGGGAGGATTATGTTTAGGTGTAATACCACAGACGGAATACTTACGTTGACAAGCGATAGAATAAAACACTACAATCAAGAATAGTCCAACATAAAAAATCTAAAAATAACAATGAGAAGAAACCTTGTATATTCTTGAGGAATAGCTATAGCTTAAAGGGAAACACATAATTACCTCTGCCTTTTGAGTTCAACTGTACATCGACATGATCCAGTGAGGTCAGCTTGTCCCCCTCAGGGTTTGGGACGTCTATGGAGGTCACTGTCGGGATGACCTCTTGTTCTTTGTCAGGCTGCTCTGCTGTATATGTGTTGATGCCCGGGATCTTCCTGGAGGTCATGCAGTGAGGGGGGAAGATTTAAAAAAAGGCAAGCTAATGGAAACCTGCCATCAGGTCTGTTTCACTAATGCTTCCACTAAGCATAATGTGTCACACACTATTTTTAACTGTTAAGGATGTGAGAGGATTGCTTGAAAGCTGGAAACTAGGGCATTTCACATTCCACTGGGCATTGCTCTTTCACTTCCATATTGTTCACCTCCGTTTTCAATCAATTTTTCATCCCCTCAGATGCACCCACAATTCCACTTAAAAAACTAACATCTTGCATTTCTAATTTCACAGTCTCCCCTTGTGATTTTGTGCCGCAGCTGGTGCGATGACATTTGTGGCAGCTTTAGAAACAAAAAGTTGAATTTAATGTTGTAATTAAGATCTTGGAAAGTGAAAGTTAAGTAATGCTTTACTTCATAATTAGTAACATCCTGCAAACTACAGAGGAACTGAAGCATTCCTCTATGATTGGCATGGGATTACCTGCAGCAGAGGATGCTATTTACTGTATGTCCCTCACTGTATAATATATGTTGTCTCAGGGCTTATCTCCTCAACCTTTCCTGCCATTCTGCAGAGTATGCCTCACCTTGGATGGCTGTGTTTAGCATTTTCCGAAAGGTCAACCCTCACATTGTCAGATAGATGAATATTGATAACTGCAGGACTCTGACAGCCATTCAGCACTCTAGAGGAATTGATTAGACTGTCATTCCCTGTAATATTCTGCAGATTGAGACAGAGGGGAATTGTCTTATTCCTCAAGCTATTATTGTGTCGCGGGTGTCCATAACTCAGAGATATATGGAGCCTGAATACTTCGGGAAAGTTTTTGGAGTTAGGAGCGAGATGCTCGCTAGTAGATAATGGGGCTGACTCCGAAAAGGGTTGTTATGCAAACACACAAAAAACAATAACATCTATTTTATCATTGCACCTGAAAATCTGAGGACTGATCGTCACACAAGTCCAAATATATTATGACCATTATACTGTACCTTTTAAATTTATATATTACAAAGACAGCCAAGCCCATCAGTACGACTGACACAAGCATGATGACTGCAGTTCCGCTGTGACCACTATCACTGCTGTCCACAAGAGGAGCTTTGAGGGAGAAAGACATTCAAGAAGAATTGAGTGCACATGCAGGCCAAATGAGGATAAATGCTTAAAAAAACAAAATCTCATGAATATAAATGACATAACAATGCAGATCACCGCTGTCTTATTATGCTGACAATAATCAAGAATCGTGACTGAGAAAGCTAATATCCAATCAACTTTTTGTCTTCTTTTCTTAGTATACTTCATCCAGGATAATCTCCTCACTATCAACACTTCGCTCCCGGGCGTTTACATTTATTAAAAACAACAATGCACCAATAATACAATAATACACATAAAACAGTCGAGACTTCAGATTACATTTCAAAACATGTAGACGTAGTAGTCATCTTCATCTTGAAACTAGAAGGATTGCACAAAGTCTGGCCTCACAACCACCTGAAATGCAACCCTCTCCTAAAAAAAAGGATGGGAGTTCCATTTGTTGGAGTAGGAGTGTGGCGGAGGCAGCAGACTCACCTGGAGACAGCTGCGTGGCGTACACATTCACCTGCACCCCCGGTTTGAGTGTGAACTGGATGAGGTCTTGGTTCAAAGCACTTAGCAGAACCTGAGCAAGCTATGAGGAGGAGTGATGGAGCAGAGAAGACACAGTTAGCAGCGGCTGCACAGCAATATTCCACAATCATCAATATTTCACCCGCACTCATTTCATCTAACAGCCTGAATTATGAATCAGAATTGTTGCTTCCTTCTAAAGAGGAGAAAACGTTGATATGACACAAAACCAAAACCTGCTGCATCCAAACCCGGCAAAAGTGTATATGGCGATGGAAACCCTACCGGGTAAAAGGATTTCTTACCTTTTTATTTTTTATTTTTCAGTATTTCCAGAAGATACAACTTAATAATGTAAAGTTCAGTGAGGCAACGCTATTGGAAATCAAAGTGTTCTAATATCAGAAAATTGCTCTTTTAATTGTTCTCCCTGAAGTGCCTCAAGTGCCCCTGTTTTCACACCAAGATGAAGCAGTCATTGAACAGGAGACCAAGATGCCTTCCCAGAGCCCATTGGAGTCCTTAGCCATGCCTCACTAATTCCATCTTGCTCTTTCTAAAAATCTTTCCACTGGTTAAAATTAGACTGCTCTACACAGTATGAATAATTACTTTTTGTTCTAGTGGCATATCAGGGTCAGTAAATCTATTACACATTTTAATAAGCTGTGCCACACATACACTCACCACATGCATGTGTGTAAGTGTGGGCACACGCTCACTTAATGCATCCACGTTGCAAGTCATTCACTCGAGATGAGAGCGCTGGACTGAAGATTTATTACTCTATTGTCTGTGCGGTTCTGCCAGGTAATCAGACAGGCTTTAGATAAATACATCTCCTTAATTCCCAATTTGTCCGCCTGCCCCAGTTTGTCTCCTTTCTCGATGCTGCCAATTATGATGCATCAATGTAATTAAATATCTATTAACTTCAGTTCAAGACTGACTGTGAGCCAGCAAAATGATGTTTACTTGTGATACATTGAGGTCCTATTCGTTATGAGGAATGCATCAGCTTTAGTTTAGCTGGTGCCTAAAAAACAACGCTGCGTTATTGTTTTGTTTACATATTTGATAGCGTTCATGTTTTTACATGCGAAGAGATTCCTTTTGAAGAATCATATTTTGCCGAGGGAAAAATAATAACAAACATTAAGCATCAGGACTTACAATTATTATGTTTTTTTTGTTATCGTCACAAGTTTACGGAAAGCCTCCAAACTTCTAAAAGGTAGCAGTGAGTCTACAATGTGTACCGATACTTGGATGCTGTTGTAGTCCCTTTACATGGGAAGATATTGCCCTCTAGTGTTGACATTATGTATTACTCTTTAGGAGGGATGGAAATTCAAAGTGGGTGTGTGTGTGTGTGTCCGTGTGTGTGTGGGGACGAGGGGGATCAAAAGGGGTTTACTCAAAAACTAAATGAGGAGGATGTCTCATGGAGCTATATGAGATTACCCTATGTGCCTGCATGCTAATAACAAAACATATTCCTCTTGTTCTCTGTGTGTGTTTTCACTTAATGAACCATACCAGAGTTTTTTGCATCTTTTACCCCAATTACTACAAAAAATGTTCACTCCTCATTACTGCCGACCTTTTCCAAAGAATAACATAGCGTTTTTCCTACAGCACCATGTAGCCAGGGTGTCCAATCATCTCACCATGGTATCAAAATACATTTGCAAAGACTTTAAACTTGCTTGACTCCAGTAATCCATCACAGTGAGTGTCATGTCTGCATTTATTTTGGTCAAACGGGCCATTATTGTTGCACTGTGAAGGAGTGCAGACTTGCCAAATAAAGCTGCACTTAAAGCTGTGTTACCATGCAAAAATAATGCAACTTTGACAAAAATAAATGTGGACATGATGCTCATTGTGATGTACTGCCTCAAGGAAAAACAAGTTTTAAGTATATACAAGTACCAACCAATGGCGGCCTGGAAGGTAGACACAAGTTTCAAATATTCAGCATGGAACATGTCAAACACTTTATAGCAGAACTGGAGAATAATCAGTGATTAGTGAGATAATTGAGGATGATTGCAGTAATATATGGGAAATCCATTCAAATCAACTGATATTGGCAAGTTCACAAACCCCATGATTAATAGAGGTTGATGACTCATTTTTACATTATACCAGGACGTAATCATTGATAAACATATGGCACAAGATATTCCCTAAAAGCGACGCTAAGTGCTTTGCAGCCAACAAAGGAAGACTGGACTACAACAGTTGGTGAAATACATTGCAAAGAGAAATGTACCTTTGTATTCAACCTGATTTTATTTTAACATCTAACTAGAAGGCCACGCTTCTGTACAAATATTGTGTTGCAAATGTCAACCCACTCAAACAAGATGTAACCTTCTGCTGAGAGAAATGTCCACACATTAAAATACCTCTTCAATAAAGCTCAATCTGATCACTCTATTGTGTTGTATGGCACTCCAAATAAAAAAGACATATCCTGCATGGATAACCTCTCTCGAGACGCTAGAGAGTCTTTTGACATCTTCTGCTTACTTTAATTATCACAGAAAACCACATCGTCACGAACATCTGCAGAGGGCCATTCAAATAATTTGATGACAGTACCTGATCCAGGTGTGCCCACTTTTCATCCATGTCCCCGTCTCTCGGCTTCTTTTCCGGAACGATGAAAATCTCTGCTGTTGTTGGTAAACCTGGGAGCACTGTGACCAGGAGCTGCTCCTCATTTATTCCTGTGACCTTTAATGATAACAACAAAACATCATTAAAAAAGGGTTTTATAATTGAAAGTGTTTGGAGTGATATTCTCTGCTTCGGCTCTGTATTAATGAGTGCATTCTCATGGCTCACTGCTTCATATATCATTTGCCTAAGTACCAGTCACTGTCAAGATATAATGCACGGATCAACTGAAACATGCAAGCTCAATTTGACAGTCTTTGGTAAAGGCCAAAGCTTTTAGTGCATGTATGCCGTAACCAGAGGTCTCCTGTCAGTTTCCCAGTGTAAACCATGGTAATATCTGACAAGACAGAAGGTCAAAGTGAATGTTTCATACTGAGGGGCTACTGTAGGATATATATAGATCTCAGTATCCAGGTCTTTTACATAACCTGCTGCTTTTTGACATCCCCACAGTGTCTGAGAGGGGAAGCCGGATGCACTTAACCACAGTTAAGTTCTTTACTTGAGGTTTTGGTGTTCTCTCAAGGCAATGGCATCCAGCTCTTTAGGGAGCAAATGGCAACTACCACGGTGGTGCGTTTACTGCCCCCTTTAACAAGTTCAGTTGGAAGGTTGTACTTGTTGTAATGATTTCAGGTGAAGTGCACTATCAAGGTTCACATTACTGTGAGACAGCAATTGAGGTTAAACACACTGCAGTAAGCGGAGTGCAACACTTGACACGAGACGACGTGCATACATTACAAACGCAGCATCGCAAAGAATGGAAGCGTCATTGGTTTATTAGACTTGAGTTTCAAGTTAGTGCAAAGCTGCTTATTGACAGAATCTGAATGAGGAGTTCAGTTCACTCCTGATTGATTGTGTTATAGTCTTTATAATAAAAGATAGCGGACCTGAACCATGTTGCTCTTCACCACTCGGCTGATGTCCTCTCTCCACTCAGACACGCCGGGGTTCAGCTCGTCCAAATTAGAAGAAAAGCCCAAAACGTGTGACCGAAAATAATCTGAAAAGAGATTAAATTCAGACCTCGGATACATATATTTATGTATGTATTGAATTGATTTTTAGAGGAGTCACAGAAGTTTTACTATAATTAATGTATGTGTGCGTGTGTGTGTGTGTGTGTGTGTGTGTGTGTGTGGCTGCGTATATATTTTTGGTACTACACACTTAAGAATTCTCTTTGTCACACTTCCTTTGTCCATGTTATATGTGCTATTGTTTTGATGGTTTAATGTATATGTAATTCTTCATTAAGCTAAATGTTAAATGTCCGATATGTCGGCAAAGAGAAAGAAAAATAATGTTTACAATTAATTTGATTTGTAGGTGTGAGTTATTGGCTGTTTGTAATTTCACAAGCTCCACTCAGAAGGAATGAATGCATTTTTTAAATGGCTTTAATGTTGACCTTGAAGGTTCATTCTTGACTTTGAAAAGGTCCACTTACCTCATCTCATCGCCGTAATCAGTGATTTGAGTGAGTTCGTCCACCAGTTAAGATGTGGCCAAATTCCATACTCTCAGGTCACGTGATAACAACTAAACCATAATCATGAAAACTAAGCAAACCATCCACTGATGAATGCCATTAAAGCTCTGCTAGAAAACAACTTCAAAACTTTTATTGATTCCCTCTCAATATAATTACACAAAATGGACTAGTTTATGTTCAATTCAATAATTATATTTAGAGGATCTCTGTGTGTGTTGAGTTTACCATAAACAGCCACAGTAATTTGGTCCTCATGGACAATATTGCCAACCGAAGCCTGAACAGTGACGGTGTGACTTCCCTCCTTGGAGAAAGTGAAGGACATCGCTCCGTCCAGCGTAACAACGGGCTGAAAGGCAAAGAGAGAGATGTGCTGTGACTGTGCCATTCAGTAAACGGGCTACATGAAGAGGATACAAAAGTGAAGCTGACCTCTGTTTTGTTATTAAACCACCAGTAATAACTGACTGTTCCCACATTGCTGGGCCGTAACACCGTGGAGAGGTTTACTGCTTTGTTCTTGACGACCACTGAAGGAGCCGAGAGCTGGACCTGTTCAAGTTGACCTTGAGAGGAAAAAAATGAATATATAATTATATACTATACTATATACTAACATTTTTCTAAGAATGTGGCTGATAATACATTTCTCAATGAGCGTTACAATGAGCTGAATTCAAACTGACCACAGATGCACTTCTCTTTCAAAGGAAACCACAAACCGCTGTATTGTATGCCCACGCAGGGGGAGTGACACTCAAAACTTTGGACGGAGATTTTGGCTGTAGTCTCGGTTTGATGAGCCGATATTGAAATTACAGAAGAGTTGTGAGCATGTTTGTCAAAGTGTCAATTCAGCAATTATTATTATTTTTGTTTTTTGTAACGGCTGACAAGTTCAAGTGTTTAGACCTATTTGAACAGGCTGTTGGATCCGAGAGTCTTCAATTAGCTGTGCTAAAGGATCAAAGCCATGACTTAGTCAAGTAAGACTAGGTTAGTGCCTAAAATGTTCATCTTATGTGTGCAGGTGATGAGAAGAAGTAAAGGGATATTACACAAATGATTAAAATAATGCAGACAAAGAGTATTCTGGAGGAAAAAGGGCAAGTGTTTACATTCAAAGATCAATGAAAGAATAATCCAACAAATGTTAATGTTCTAGCCTTCACTTCTAGATGACCAATTATTTAACTCACAGGAGACGTGGAGATAGAGCATCACCCTATCAGAGCCCAGAGTGTTGGTCGCTGTTGCAGAAACCTGATAGATGCCAACTTTACTGTAGATATGCTTGACCCCGTCATCGATGGAGCTGATGTTAACATACGATATCGCTGTGCCGTCGCCAAAGTCCACTGTTATACTTGTCATGGAGCCGAGACCCTTCCAAAAGAAAACACAATTCTGTCACTCACACTGCAGTCTCTTGTTTGTTCAGTGTCCTCACAGACACTTAACAGAGTGCATTTCCCCTACTATCTACAAAGAGGTCATGTGGTAAATCATGTCACTGCATATTTATTGGATGCGCTGGTGCTTCAGCCTCTCTGACAGTGTCTCAATATACAAAACATCACAGAAAAGCATAACGCATACGAGTGTCACCCTGTAATACACACTACTGTTGCTTTGATAAAGTGAAAGTCAGCACCTCTTCCAGAAAGACCAAGAAAGTGACATTCCTCTCCAGGGTTGCTACCAGTGTCCCCTCACTGGTGAAGAGTTGGAGGCCCCTGGGGGCCTGACTGGGACACTTTTGTCGCCTGGGGCTGTACTTCAACAGTGTTCCCTCAGTGCAGTTGTTAGACAAAGCCCGGCGATATCTGGAATTGATTAAAGACCCCGAAAAGTCACAGATAAGTGTATAAGCAGACATACAGTATAATGAGTGGAATTGATGGATGGACACAGGAAGACATCTGTTATAGATATACAACAGTGGTTCGTAAACTTTTTTTTGTCTACCACACTCTCATAGATGAGCTCAATTTAGCCATTAATTGTTATCAAACTTTTGTTTGATAGCTTTTATGAAAATGTTGAAATTTGAGCAATTTTGAATTTTCCACTCGCTAAGAGTTTTTTTCGAGCCCTTTTTTTTTTGCAGCACTTTGGTGTTCAGGTTTTGTCGGCTTATTGCGGCCGGTAGTTCGTAGGTTAGCCTTACATCAATTTGTAATTTTCTTTGTGTTGTGATTTTCCTCCAATCCTCCTCCTTTTTTATCTGTTCTGAAGGTTAAGAAGCTTTCTTCGATAGTCTGTAAGCCGGCACAAACTATTTCTTCCACAGAGTAGCAGGTGATTTTAAAGAAAGTTGAGCTTGAAAGTTTCCAAGGACATATTTTACACCAACTGCTGCCTTTGCTCATTGTCACCACAAAGGAATCAGGTGTACCCCGTGGTGTTGAGGAAGCTGTCCCCGGTGATGCAGTCTCTGGATGTTGGCGTAGGGACGAACCAGAAAGCCGGAGTGCAGCTCCCATCAATCTGCCTTATAAACCCATAGTCGCTGTTTCAGTTGGAACAGGAAAAAAAAGGAAAAAGAAACACTTAAATTAGTTATCGTTCATTTAAAATATTAAATGGAATTACTCAGCTCAAGAAGAATCATACACAATAAAAACATTGTCTCGGCTGAAGAAAACTTTTCACAGCACAGCAGCTCATAGAATTTGAGACTTGATGTTTTATGTATCAAACATCTAAAACATAAAAAAGGGTTGTGCGTGGTGTTTATACAAAGTATAATTATACCTCGAGAAAGTCAGAGTGATCTGTCACATTTGTTTTCATCATGTTTAGAGAGTCACAGTCTCAGAGTTAGAAAGCGTAATACGCCAGTGAGATAAAACAAAAACAATATGAGATAAAGTCAAGTGATACAGAGGTTCAAGAAGTATTACTTGAAGTGACACTTGTTGACATACAGAAGTAAATAATATAGGCTTTTGTTTAATTCATGATTCAAACCTATTCAAGTGCACTTGATATAAGTAGTAAGATGCAGAAATCTACTGCTATCACATATTTGAATGTTGGGGCTGGGCTTCAATATTTTCAGTCATCTTCTGTCAGTTAAATTGGGTTATGATGATATGGTCATTACTGTCTTATTCCATGCTAATTGTAGTTTATTAAATTGTATAACACATTTAATGTTTCATGTTTACTACATTAAACCCCTGTTTGTTTGTTTTTTTAATTTATATTGGATTATTGAATACAACCCCAATCGTTTATAAAGCTTATTCATAACTAAGTGTTAAAACAACTCATGGCATATTTTTCAATCACAGTCTAACTAGCAGCCTAAGTCGATAGAAATATAACAGAAATAAGAATAACAAGCTCTAAATCATCAAATATAACTCTTCAAACACTCCTCCTGGTGTGCCTTAGGTTTGCTTCACAGACTCTGCCTCTGGAGATTGATAAAGATTTTTGTATTGGACTTAATGAAATGAAAAGAGGAGCTGCAGAGCAGGGAACTCACCACTCAAAGTCTGCCTCTGTGCATGGGCAGGAATCTGACATCTGGGAAATATACTGATTTCTGGCCTTGACACATAGAACGTTTGCTTTCAGTTTTTGAAAGATTCTCTTCATTCCCATGATGCACACATCGCCCTGTGATGAATAATGCATCATAATCATTTCTGAGGTCCATCATCCTTTTTTTTGTCTACCATCATGCTTTTTGTTGTGTGACTGAATCAAAGAGATTCACTTGGGTTTGATCACCGAGTGGCAGCTTACCTCATTGTGTAACTGCCATGTCATGTAATCTTCAGATGTGCAGCGATGTTGAAAAATGGACCGGAAGTCAGTTTTGACAAGCTGCCACTCAGATCGATGACTGAAATGACCGAATATTCTGCACAAACAAGCCAGAAATGCATGGTCAACACATTTGGTATATGGGGGCAATTAAAATAACAAAAACTCACTAAACATCTGTATATTTTTAATACACTGACTTTAATCCATAATCCTCTGTGGGTTGAGAAACCCTCTACATATTGGGCTCATGAAACCCTTTCAAAATCACCTTGAATAGACTCCGATTTTTTTTTTTTTTTACACTTTATTTTTGTCTTTTCACCACAGATAGAATACATATATATATATATATACAGAAATGAACAACATGTAAAAATAACAACAACAAATAAAGGGGGTCTGGTTTGCTCTGTCCTCTCAAAAACTTAAATCCTGATAACCATTCAAGCATTCTTTTCTTGTGTTATCGTTGACGTGTAAACACTGTCCATTTCGCCCACTTCTCACGACATTGCTCCTCTTGAGCTCTTATTCTGTGAGTTAACACTTCCATATCATGTATATCCGTCACGATTTTCAACCATCCATCTTGTGAAGAAACATACAGGACTTAGGTCTGTCATAGCCTAGAATTTTGACAGTAACCTTATGGACATTTCTCCAAAACTGTACAATTTCCGGGCATAGACAAAATATATGGGAATGGTCTACATTTACTGCCCCACATTTCCGCCAACATTGTTGACCAATAGACAGACATTTGCTTGTAATTTGAGGAGTAATAAAGAATCTAATTATATTTTGCCAACAATGTTCTCTCAAAGTTTGCGTAGATGTTGAGGACATCTGCTCTTCTAACTTTTCATTGGGGCTATATCTAATTACTCAGAGCAATAATTAACAAACTAGGAACACAGGAGCTCCTTTTGATTCCTTGGTATCTTACGTCATTATGAGGGTGTCCTCTCCAGGCTCTCCCAGCACCCCATCGACATAGAGTGGAGAGGAGGTGAAGCTGTATTTGTCCCAGTTTCTGCCCTCATCAAAACTCAGCCTGGGGGAGAGAACAATGGTTGGATCACAGACAGACTAGCCACAAATAGAGTTGAATTCAGTACAAAAATACTCAGCAGAAAAGCAGCCTCACTCCTTGTTTGAAGAATGAATATAGTCTATAGGCTCTATATATATTGGGTGCACCCTTGGAGAGCCTTACCAAATGTGTCTAATTGGAAGAGGTGTGTGTCGGATGGCCACCAGAGATCCTCCTTGATTCAGGAAAAACACGCTGTACTCTTCCTGAAAAACCTGCAGACACAACCAGCTTCACTTCCTCACACCAGAGAACAATTAAGTGTACACAAAGTGTACACCAATGACAACATCCGGGACACGCTTGCACCTACACATTAAACAAGTATAAACCCAGCTGTTCTCTGTGTGAATGAACAAAAGCTTCAAGCGAGTGTTGCTTTTCTTGCCTCTGTAGTCTCCTTTTGGTTTATTTTGTTTTACAGATCAGAGATGCACACTTCTTCACGAGGCTGTTTGTCAAACCACAATTCTTTATTTCTTCCCCAAGAACTGAAAAGCGGGAGCTGAAAGATGGCACTGAAAGCTCACATTCCTGTTCCTAAATGAGCTAATGCCTGACTAAAGTCGTGAAAACAAAATAAATTATATTATACTGAAGGAAAGTTCAGGGGAAAGAACAACCGTTATCAAATAAGCTTTTAAGTAGTTCAGATCAAGTGATGTACAAAAGAAATGCTGTTGCAGAAACGTATGACACAGGGACCAGTCTTACAGTTATCCTACTGTACCTCTCTCCAGCTGTTTCCAGCATCAGACGTGATGAAAATACTGACATTATTACTGGTCAGCTCAGGTCCAACTACACCTGGTTACAAAAGGTAGGATAGCACTATTTTTAGTACAGTTGCTTTTTTGAATTTTAACATTTATTCAGACAAGACACACATATTTGTGTTATTCTTTGCACCAATGTAACATAAATCAGATATGCAGGAAAGATTGATTTCATTTCAGTCTGGAGAACTGAACTAAAGAACAGAATCAACTGAGAGAAACAATGATCTCCTCACCTGACGCTATTATAACCCCTGGAGCTGAGTCTTTGCTGACGATGTTTCCCGAGGTGTAAGGGTTCTCTGACACGTGAAGGTGTAGATGTAACGAACAGTAAGGCTGCAAAGCACAAACACAAGGGAATTAGTTTTCTGAAGTCAACATGGGAAATTGAAAGGCTTGATACAGACCTGGTTCACATATAACTGGCCTGAATTTATTTTGAATTCATCATTATTTTAATCCTTAAACACGAAAAGCAGTTTGTAAGAATGTGGTAAATATGTTAAAGAAGTAAATACAAAACAGGAAATATAATGATACACTACCAAGTCTCCACACATAAAACTGACTCAATATTGAAGTTTTGAAAAGAGAGTTCATCAACATGTGTATTTTCAGTTATTACGGTTGATATTACTATGGCTAAAATACAATTCAATGATAAATAAATTATTATGAGTGTTTCTTTCCTATTTTCTAAACCATGTCTTTTAGTATTATCTTCTCTTGTCACCATATGATAATGTAAAGCTTTTTTCTCTCTGCCATGTACCAAAACCTGTCTTTAGAATTAATAAAATAAAATTAACTAATGGTCCATGCACTTCCCTCTGGCACTGAGCTCAGACTGTGGTCAGAAATAGAAACACCTGCCAAAGTACTCAGAACTGCTTCTGTGGTATAGTTCTGCTACAGTAGGTGTCTCCAGGACCACCTTTTCCCATGATAACACAGAAAGAACAAATTATATATATATATATGTATATATATATATATATATATATATATATATATATATATATATATATATATATATATATATATATATAGAGAGAGAGAGAGAGAGAGAGAGAGAGAGAGAGAGAGAGAGAGAGAGAGAGAGATAGATCAAATTAGATACATAGATATATCTGTAGATGTATCTATATCTACAGTATATCTATAATTTTAGAAGATAATGGGAATCCAAATAACCAAATCTATTTATTGTCAGTGGCCCACTTACTTGTTCACAATAGACCTTGTTTCCCTGGAGATCGGTTGTTGGAGCCTGAAGAAGACGCCAGTCTCTCCCCTTGTTGTATGTGATATAAGTTTTCACCTGGTTCTCCACAACTTTATTTGACAGGAACACCCCTTTAATCCCGGCAACCTGCGATCATAAAATACGGAGAGCAGTAGGGGGGGAAATAGCAAAAAAGGGAGGGAAAAACAATAACCGTAAATTATTAAGACTTAAGTAAAGCTGAAGGCTTAGATCGGAGAGGAAAAGATGTCTTAAAGTGATAGTTTTTCTCACAGGGAGCACTATTTTGGACCATCTGTAGGACTCTGCTGAATCAAAAACAACATATGGCACAGCCCTGAGATATTTCTTCTCCTGTGCACATTGATGCAGACTCTCATGTGCGCCTATTCCCATTTCTCTTCCATTTAAAGAGCACACATCTTTGCCACAGAAAGAATCGCCATTTCATATTTTCTATTTGTCATTGAAGCTGAATATTTTTGGACAAAGGTAAGTTTAAAAAAAGACTAATATTTGCTGCTGGACACATCATCAGTGATGTTCATGGGATCATCGGGTTGTTTCGGGTTCTTTCAGCATCACGCTCCCTCCCCCATTCGACCCAGCAGAGGCCGATCAGACCCCTGCATGTGTCCAGCTGGCAACAACTACCTACTTCCAACCCGGGGCCTCTACATGGCTATGGTTCAGCCATAGCCATGTAGAGGCTCTTTATGCTGTGCAGGTGGCCTCTCAAATGACTGTCCTCTTCTTTTCTCCTTCAATTCCCAGTGAGCTAAGGGCTCTGGACAGCAAAGGTAACCTATCCTTGACATCCAACTTCTTTCGGCAGACACTTCCCCTTCCATCCTGATTCTCTGCCCTAGCTGGTAAGATCTTCATATTTAACATTACACATACAAATGTCTGTGGAGGTCAGTGAGCAGTCAGAGTAACCAATGCTGACGGCTATCTTAGGTGTGTTTTTGTAACAATGTGATGCTTTTACTGCTGGCTGCAGATGAGGATAATCAAAAGTGATGCATACATGTGCAGCCACTGCAAACTGCATAGCACATCTGTCAACACAGATATAACATGTTCAGGGCAAAGCTGCTATTTGTCCTGTATTATGACTATTACATGACACTAGTGTTTTCTTTAACTTCTGTATATGTTACCTGAAGACTGAACCTGCAAAATGTTGTTTTTTTTGTCACATGAAAAATATAATCAAAGCAGGCAGGAAGTGGATACGAGACACTACATTAAATGTACCAACATCTGTTCCATCATGGTGAGGACATCCAAGAGAGTGCAAGCTACCCTCAGAGAAAGCACGGCAGATTAACGTCAAGCAAAGTTGTAGTCTGACTGTTGGTTCTTTACTTGTCAGTCTCTTGTTATTGCTCAAGCCCCCAAACCAGGAATTTAAATGTGTTTAAAATGTAGTAAAATGTACTTTACTAAAGTGTACAACTAAGTACTAATCTCATTATTGATACATCTGTTCAATATTTGTCTGAATAATCATTTGTTCAGAACATTGTGAAAGATGCGTCCATTAATTCCTATAAAACAAAAGGGAGCTCTTCAAGTTCCTTCTCTTGTGTCAACCTGCGACAGTCGCGAGAAAATTAACTAGCAACTATATTGATAATAAATATACTAATATAGTCACTTAAAATATTCCAGCTTCTCAAATGTGACAATGTCCTGCTTTTCTTACTCTTAACACTATTGTTAACTGAACAATTTGGAGTTTCGGAACGGTAAAGCCAATCCCTTTAATAAAACAAGGCTTCTTATACCTCACCTTTGGCTCTAGGAGATTACAATGAACAACTTCCACCATTTTCTGAAATTGTACAGACCTAAAAAATAATAATAAGGTATGTCTTCATTTAAAAAAAAAAAAAAGTGAATGTATAATTGCACAAATTATCATGGAGCTGATTGTTGTGGTAGTAAACACGAAAATACACGTCCTATAAACCGCAGCAGGTATAAACCCAGGCCGGTGAGTTGAATTGGTTCAGCCCGCCTGAATATAAAACATAAAAGCATGTAAACATAAAAGCATGTAAAGGATGACTATACCTCATAGAGGTCTATCATGATGTTGCCCTCCGGTCCTCCACTGCTCACAGCGTTCTCCAGCATCAAGGTGAAGAACAGCCCTCTGGACTCAGACATGTACAGGTTGTAGGAGTCATTCTGGTGCCAGTCCTGAATCGCTGCCACCACCTGGTTGTCATCTGTGCTTATTATCTGCAAGTCCTAAATTCGTGAAATTCATGAGCACTGTAGATGCCTACAGGGTTTTGAAAGCCACCTCAAATGAGTTCTCTCAACAACAGAAAAGTGTGAGTCTGCTTTTCAGTGTGTGCATAGTGGCCACACAGCTCAAGCAGCAAGCTGGCGATGTGTCACTTCTTGACATTATTCGGTCAGGATCAGCAGCGATTAGACTTCAATTTCATGCCATGCACTAAAAATGAAGACAGGCTTCATTCAATTTTACTGAATCCATTCTCCAGAGTGAGGTGAGGTAGGGGATGTGTGTCCTGCTCAAGGAAAATGTTGACACATCCACGAATGGATGGACGGACGGACTGATCGAATCAACACTGCAGGCATCTCTGCTGTTGTTGTGACATGGTCTCTAAAACCACTGAGCCACCCTGCTGCGCTTTTAGCAAATGGGAGATACAGTGCAGAACAATGTTTTTGTGCAAATGCAAATTGACCTTTCTGCTTCAAAAATTTCCTTTAGAGTTGTTGGGAAACTGTGCACCTCGAGATATTTTCAAGTAAATATGTGTCGATTCGGACGAGAGGGGAAATGATTAAAGCTATACCTGAGTCTTGAATAAAAGCATGATCTAAAGATGTAATTATGCATAACTGAAGACAGTTTCAGGAGGATAATAATGTGGGGAAAACAACTCAAATGGATTTGTCTGACACAAAACAGCCTGAAGAAATAAATGGCGTTTTTACAGTAAAAAGTAATGCTGTATTTGTTCTGTAGCGTGTTCCTCTGCATGTGCTCAACTCACCAAACACTGCATGATTTCCATCAGTCTTACCTTTGGCAGAGTGTACTTGGGAAGCTTCATTGGGTAGAAAGCATTTCTTTTATAGGACACATAATGGACAGACTGACCACCTACTGGCACCTGCAAAAGCAATGTAGTGCAATTTGCAGTCACATGTGAGGTAAATATTCATAAACTTGACTGTGCACACTGCTTGCTCACAGCATGTATCAAACACTTTAAGCCACCATTAAAACTCTGGGTTTGCTACTAAGTCGGATATTGTGCATTGTGGTAGAGTGGAGCTGTAGTATAATACACAACATTGTGATTTCAATTTCATGCCATCCTTTCCCAGGATAATGGCCTCTTTTAGTTAATTAAAAACATGGCTGTACATTAAGATGCAATTGAAAGCAGTGTTTTTACAGCTTTTAATTGTCCTTTAATGAAGCCAGACCTTGCAATAAAAACCCACCTGGATGAAAACGTATTCATCCTGAACCACCAGGGAATTAGGGATGATAAATCCAGGGAAAGGCTTGCCCTTGTTGCCATCAGAGCAATTCTGAAGTTTACACGTGATGTACTGTGACCCTGTGGGCAAGCAAGAAGTTAGTGCTAAAAACATAACACAGGGAAAAACAAACATTCTTCTGTAGTCCACCATCAAGGTTCAAGCTTGTGCTGATGCTTTTAAGAGAGCCAGAGAGGCTAAATGTTGGAGGCCAATCTTTATTCTCACTAATAGATAAAGCAGAGCGAGAAAGCTGTCCCAGTGTGTTAGCATCAGCCAAATGAGGCAATCTCCCCTGAGACAGGGCATTAACACAGAAGGCCTTGTGGAAGTTCCCCATCTCTGCACTGTGGCCAATAAAAAGAGCCAAGTCACAGTCGGCCCTTGAAAAATGAATTAGCGTAATCGTATGAAGAGTCTCACTGCAGCCAATGCAGATGGGGCGGCATGTTTTAGTGTCGCAAAAAATAAGCTCTTTCTCGTTTTTTAATTCAAGGTTTAACAATTACAACAGATGTTTTGACATGTTTCTAGGTTTCCAAGCACATCAAATTATTGTATCACTCACGTCCATCAGAGATGCTGATCTCCAGGTGAATCATTCCTTGCTCTTTGTCTAAACCTATTCTGGACCTGTAACATTAGCACAATAAGATAAGACATTTAAGATTTCTGCTTCAAGGAAAGTGTCCGTTAACAATGACTTTGTGTGCATTAATACTGACATTGTGTTCATAAATATTGACATATATTGACATTCTGTTAATAATAACACTGTGTTCATCAAAAATGACATTGTGTCCGTTAATGATCACTTTTTGTGCATTGTTTGCATCAACAACAACATTGTGTGCATTAATATTGACATTTTCTCCGTTAATAATGACTTTGCGTGCATCAGTTCTGACATTGTGTGCATTAATAATATCGCCCTGTGTACACATTCAGGTAAGCGGCTCCAAAGCTTCTGGTTCAAACCATGAGTTTTACTGTATACATATAAATATATAAACTCTGTTACTAAATATTGACACACAGTAACTAACTGATCCCTGTAACTGTTGCATATCTGATAGAATTAACTGACATAACTAATGTTACCTTCCTAATATATTAGTCATGTAGACGTAAGAGTAATAAGACATTACAATTAAAATGTTAAACGTTAATTTAGCCAGGGATTCTAGGTTGTGAAACCCAGGTTGGGAGCCACTGGTTTAGGTTATGCAGTTTTAAATTTTAACTTTCTTGGTATATATTTTGAACATCAGGTGGCTGAATAAGGCATTGAGGCAAAAAGCATTATAACCTATTTTTCTGCTGCCCCAAGGAATATTTAATAAAGGGATGCTGTGTAAATGATTACAGTATAACAAATACAAAGAAAATTGAGAAACTCTATATAATAAATGCATTTAGGACACAGCAATAGTTTAAATGTGTCAGTTATCAGAGGCACACTATTTGTGTATATATATATATATATATATTGTGGGTGGTTTTCATTTGGAATTTGGAAGGGTGCATGGAAAATATAGCATTGTTCTCTCAGGCCCATTAATACGACCGTATCTATAAACACTGGCCTGACAGACATTTGACCTGCAGTGCTCTTTATAGCTAAGGTGCACTTAGCCATTTCATTGACAACCGAGATTCTTCAGGACGTTGAGGATGACAAGAGGCACCACTTGTTGTATTAATAGCAGCTGTTGTGACAGAAGATGGCTTTCGTCTCATTTTCTATACCGTGTCTGAACCATAATATAAAAAGCCCCTTCCTCCTTACCTCAGCACTCTGTAATTGCCTCACAACTCCATCTCTTTTAATGGACTTTCTGTCAAATACTTCATTCAAGTCTATCAGTGGACAGCAGGGCTTGCTCTTAAATAAACCCCTGCAATGTTACACAGTGTTCTCCCATAACCGGTGTGTCTGCCTAGAGAGGGTGGCTGTTAACATGTGTTTGTAAATCATGTCTGTCAGATCTTCTTTGATAAGATGAGTAGAGGAGGACGTGATGAAAGAAATTATTTCATACTTGATCTCAGAATGTTTTATTTATTTATTTATTTTTGCCTGGCACTTTTTGGTTGACTTATTTCCTCGAAGATAAAAGGAACGAGCATATGTGAACATCAAAAAATAAATTTGTGATTGATCATCTTCTAACACAACTGCAGGATGATGCCAAAGAAAACTCATTTTTCTAATAAGCATATAAACCCAAGCTTTAAATACGGTATATACCTGCCTTGTGAGTACAGCAGCTCACCACTAAGATATTGTCGCATGAGGTAAAATCTGTATTCTGTATGATACATTTTCTTTTCTTTTTTTTCCAGAAAAAGATGCAGCCTAATAGTTTGGAAGCTCAGTGCAAATTGTTCCTGATGTACAAGGAAAGATGGTTCGTTGATGTTGGTACAAACCTAATTAAGAGGACATTCTCTCATGGAAAACAACCTCAGTGTCGAGCCTTATGCAAAACAAAATTGAACTCAAAGATCTCTGTGTGCACAGCTGAGTTTAGGTACATTACCATTAGCGACAGAAATAGATGTAATTGTTTCCTTGAAGAGGAAGGGCTTTGTTTGTTATCTTATTTAGGTGGGACTGAAGATGATTGATCATGTTTTATTGCTCATTATGTGATGATTTAGGGACTACGTTTTCCTTTTTCTGTAACTCTTATAATGCTACGTGGGCTATAAAATAAATAATAAAGATAACACACACAGGTAGAGAGTCACTCACTCATGAGGAGGTGAAAGATTACTCTTCAACCCCCATAAGAGATGAGTGCCATACATCTACCTTCTCTGAGGATCAAAACATCAGCCTCATAAAACAAGATATGGTCTTTGTTTTGTCTACTTATTTGTTACCTCTTTACTAAAGTGATTTTTATTTACTGTAATATTGTTGTTAATGTGTTGGGTCATTGTGTTTCCCAGACCAATGCAAAAGCTGTAGATGTACTGGAGGTCACTCCAACTGCCTTGATTAATCGGTGGTTCTTCTTCTTTAGTTCGATGTGTGAAAGGCATTCTGGAGCCAACAACTATAAAAAAACATTATAAATTAAACATTTATCCCGGGACATAATCCCTGTGCCAGCACCTTTGTAGACCAGGTATCGTATCAAATAAACTACTGACTGATAATATTTGGATATGATTTGATTTGTAATACTGTGGTATCCAAACAATAGTTAATGAGCAGATTCCATCAGCAAACTAGACATTTAGTGTAATATCATTTTATTTTAAAGAAAGATAACTAAAAACCTAACTTTGATTGGCAATCAATGATAAAATGATTAAAATGGAATTTGGCAACTCATAGACAGATGGTCTATGAGTTGTTAGCAGTTCCATCAAATAATGAATTCATGCATTTATATTAACAATACATGAAAGTTATATATGATAATTTCAATCAAAGTGGGCAAGGACTTCAATTTGTTATATTAATACTGTGTTACTACATAATACTTAAGTACTTTTACTTAAGTCAGTTTCAATAAGGGGATTTCACTTGTTTTCATGCTTTTACCTAGAACAAGAATGTGAGTATGTAATACTCATGACTAATAACAAATGTGGCAAATTATTAGAATTTCATGACATTTCTGTGACATATTGTAAAGTATAAAACTTGTTACTCTAAACTTGTTACTCGGTTCAAATAAGATATGTATAACACAATCGGAGACAATTCTCCTGTGTACTTGTGTTTCTATCATGTCAATGAAAATATAAATAAACATATTTCATAGAGAATGTTAATATGTACAGTGAAGGCATTTCCCCTGCTACTACTGCTGTGAACAGAATGCTAAAAATGCATACATTTTAATTAATAAATGTATGATTGTTGTGTGCCTGTCTGTTATTCATAGCGTTGCTGGAAATAAATAAATATGTGGCAATAGTGCAGTATTTCTCTCTCACAAAGAAAAACCCTCGGCAAATGACTGATTGTCGATCTCACCAGTAGAATCTGTTGGGGATGACGCCGTCGTGCACGAGCTGCCATCTCTTCCCAAATTCAACAGAGACATAGAGCTGAAAAATGGGAGGAATGTATTAACCAAATGAGTTACAGCATAAAGAATAATGTTCCATGTCATAATATCCAAGAGAATTGTTTCCTGACATAATATATAACTGTATTATCAAGCAGATGTCAACATTTGTTGATTTTGTGGCATCGATGTGTTGCTGTTGTTTTGAATATAATGCATACTCTGTAAAAATGCGTCGGTGATGAGAAAATCCATCAGTTACTGTAAAAATACAGTTATAGTCTGAAGCCAGAAAAAAAACTAATTGAAAGATGCTTCGTTCTGACGCCTTGGCAAAGAGGGAAGGCGGACAGACAAATTGGTCTCTGTATTAAAATCAAAGTGTCTCCCTCATAACTCAGCAGGATTTCGGCCTAATTGGCGTTATAAAATCAGTCATTTAACTGTCACTGTAGTCTCTTTATTCCATAAAGCCATTAGCCTTCTTTTTACTACAAAGCTGGACTTATGTCAAAGCATTCAGAACGCTTGTCATCTCGCCATAATGATTGTGCTGCAAGCATCTTAAACCCGGAGCTTTACAAGGATAAGCAACATTATTTGGACTTATCTAAGAGCTTTACACTTTTAAAAGACATGACTGACAATCAATACATGTACAATGAAACCAACCTCGGATTCATTTAAAAAAGACATTACAAAGACATAAAGAACGACCTGCAGGCAAACTTCTCCAGAGCGTCTTTATTTTGACCCCGTCGATGGTTCTCAACTAAGCTTTCATCTTCCACTCTGCACCATTTATCTCACTCCTCAGACCTTGACTGTTTTTTTCTCACAAAATCAAGTCTCGCAATAGCAGGCTGGGAAGGCCGAGCTTGATGTCTGCGGTGCTGAGTAAAGCAGACAGCAGGGCTCTCACACAGAGTAATGAGGGGTGCCTGTTCACGCTCGCATTTGTGTGTTAGTGTGTGTGCTTGTGGATTGTTTAACTATGTTTTTCTTGTTAACTTTCTCCCGTGTTGTTAAGACACATCCATTCAGAGCAGCCAGACTGTATGACTTGTTTCAGGGGAGCAGGTGATCAAACACCTCTATTTTGGAAACCGCAGCATTGGCTTATTAACAAAGACCATGTCCTGAAAGCTAGCCGCTATCATCAAAAGTAATGCTTTTGACTGTTACAACAACCTGTGTGTTGTATTATCATAGAGAGATATTCCATTTTGCTGCAACAGGTTTGTGATTTATAATCGGACAGAACAAATTTCTGGCAGAACACTCAATCAGAGCTAACACGTGCATGATAAGCAGCAAGCGAACCCTCCACAACAGCCCTTATTCAGCAGCTCAAGTATTATTTTTTTCTCTGTCACATCTTCAGTTTTTATTCCAGCTACTTCCTGTCACCCGACAGCTACACGCTACCTTTTGGTCGTGGCTGTAAGCCAGGATCCAGTCCTCCTGCTCGGGGTGAAAAAGCAGGCTGAGGATATCAAAGGCTAAGCTGTGTTTCTGATAGGTCGCCCCCTCGTCAAGGCTAATGAGCAGGCTGCTCTCCACCTCCGGGTCGGTAAGTAACATGATCTGAGACAAGACAAGAAAGGAGACGGGGGGGGATCAGTGGCCCACCTTGACAGCATCCATTCCACAGGGCTTATGTGTACTTGTGTCATGCACTGCATAGGAGAAACGCATGGTACAGATTTATTTAGGGGCTGCTATGTAGTGAAAATGATGAAAAAACATTTTTTTTTTCATAAGATGCATGTGGAAACTTACCTTCCTTTTGTTGTTTGGACTCACGTACAAGTAGCTCAGGATGGTTTTCGGCCCGACTTTCTCATTAAGCTTCTCATATGTGGTCCCATAATCAGTTGACCTAAAATTCAATTAAAATGATGAAATAAATAGATTGTTGTGGATAATTAAGGAGAATGGAGAAACACCTACTAGTTAAGATGCTGATGGTATCATTAGGAATATCAGGCAAGCAGAAAATTGAAAGAGCAGACATCATGAAGCAATTTGCAAGATGAATGAAGATTCTTTTAGTTATAAAAAATAAACAAGAATATCCTGTGTGGCTAGGGGATAAATTATTATTATCATCAGTATTATTATTGATGCTTTGGGGTAAAAATGTAATTTCATGTTTGTGATTTTGATCTTTTGAAATTCACATGGAGGACATATTTGCCTGTTGGCTAAAGAAATGCTTTGACTGAACCGAAATATACAATAAAATATGAATTGCCCTCTAAAAGTGGTACTGCTTTGCTGACTTCATTATGGATCTCTTTATATGAATTGTCACATAGACATAGATGCTGGCCTCAGATGCTTTGTGACATTTCAGAAACAAACAGCCCTAAAATGTTTTATTCTAACTGAAATGAAATAAAAAAATATAGATATTTTGTTTTGAGTCTAGGCATTTGGGAAAATATAAGAAGAAATTATTTAACTCTTGTGTATTGACGGAACTGGCTTTATTTTCTCATTGTTTGGAGTCCCACAGACCCAAATGCTGTATGTGTAAATATGAATAATGAATGCAAATTAACCCCACGTTTATCTTTTGTTATGACCTCATTAAAACCCAATCTGTAGAAGTATTTAAGGGGAAACTCGTTCTTTTTCCCACAAACTGGGTTTGCAGATTTTCTGGGACATATCATGACATGTTGAGTTAATAAAGCTTGTGAGAAAGCAATTGCTTATTTACACATCCTGCAGTCATGGAGAAAAATGAGTCCAACATTTTCTCTTTCGGCTCTATTTTTGGTCTCTTAACTCCTGAAGGAAATATCTGGCTATTTGGTTTCTAAATGCTCGATATGTTCAACAGCTAGTTTATGTCTTATATTGGCCATGTATAAATATATATATATATATATATATATATATATATATATATATATATATATATATATATATATATATATATATATATATATATATATATTATTTTTGCTTGCCAAAAAGTCAGTGTCACAAGGTTATCCTTAACACAGTAATAAGATTAAATGGATGCTTAATTAGACAACTGTACATTTTTAACTTCTGATATAATTATATTAAATAAACAACAACAACAACAACAACAACAACAACTAATATAACAGAAATCCAAATTAACTTCTCTGGAATTTAGTGTTATGTTAAAAGTGCTATAAGCATCAATCACATACACACACAAGCATATACAAAGCATTGCATTAACCATGCTTTATAGGTCTCCGAGAACAACAAGATGTAATTTGTCATTCTCTGTGGCAGATTTCTGAAAACAATCAGTGTGAAATCATGTGTGTAACCACACAGAAGATCTTACCTCCATAAAGAACTCTCTGTTACTCTGCCAGAGTTGAAGTCATAGTACTTTGTCAACATGAGGATCACCTACGAAAACAGATCAAACAGATGACGAGCTTCAGGTATCATCAGTTTTGTGAACAGCAAAGTGTCAACAACAAAAGAACCGATCCATCCCTGCACATGTGTTTAATACAAATAAAACTGTGATGCCATATCAAGTTGTCAACCCATTCCTTTTTTTATCGTAATGTTATTAACTTTGTGTATAGTCTCAGAGGAAATACTGACCACATATGCATGCTGTAATAGTTTCTAGGACTTGGTAGACTAACAGAAAATGCGACCACTGGTAAACTATGACTAAATGAATAAATAATATCATACATTCCATGCGTGGTGAGACAGACCTCGTAAATATCATGGACATCTTTTTGAAGAGGGTCATAAAAAGTGTCATAGTAGTATGTGGTTTACAATACACAGGCCTTTACTTAATATACATAAAAAGCTGTAAATGTCTTGTAAATTACCCGAGATATTAATGAATGGCTCACTGTGGACATTTCTATTTGTCTATTTGCAAATATCAGAACCTAAATCAAAGCCTGAGTGTTTGTATATACAATTAACTTTGGATGCATAGAGACAAGTTTATGTACATTTGAACCTGAATTGTTTTGCTTTTTCTTTACTTTTTTTTTCAAACAGTTTTATAATGTGAGGAAATAGTTATAATAATAGAAATAACTTCCATGCATTTTTTCCACAATAGACACACATTGTGCCCTTCACCCTCTACTCCGCAGATTGCAGGGCACCGCCTGCACTGTGCAATCATAAAATCTGCAGATCATATTACTTTCTGGGGAAGACTCTGGGCATATCTTCATGGCTATCCTCTAATTATCGAGTGTTATGAGTGTTTTGGGTAACATTATGTATGACGAGTAAGTCATAACTCCATCATGTAACAAAGAAATCTGAGCTATTTAAAACCTTGCTTGCGCAATTTGTAGAAGTTTCATTTTCTTTGCTTTCTCTCATATTAAAAACAAGTCAATCATCCTCATCTAAATAGAAGCCCGCCCCTTCTTGAAACTAACTGACAGACACACACTGTGCACACATGAGGCACATCCAGGTCCCTTATGTACAGTCGACTCCAGGATTTTTAAAGCTAAATTGGTCGATACCATATGTTTACCAATATACTTTACTGGTGCAACAGTAACTCTAATTTATGAATATAAAATATTATACGAGGGCTCCATTCTAAATATAGGCTACTCACTATCCAATTATCTTAATTGATATTGTTACTTCTCATATCAATAAACAGAATCACCAAAGCCAATGAAATCTAATAAAGTACCCTCTAATTGTTTTGCTGGTACATACTGAAATTCATACTGTTATGTTATGATGTTTCTCTATTTCCCAGAGCCTAAATCAACATCTGTATATGTCTTGTTTTGTCCGATCAAACGTCCAACAAACAAATCAAAACAAACAATTACATGAAACACAGAAAAGCAGCAAATGCGAAGCCGGAAAAATATGTTTTGTATAATTCCTTTAGACATTACTTATACAATTAGTAATCGTTGCAGAATAATCTACTATTCAGCTCTTTTCAGCTCTAACATGAACTATTCAGTAATTGTCTTGAAATGTTGTTGATGTCCTGCACATTTATCATTATGCTCATTTATGTTTTCTATCATAAATATATGTGTCTGTACCGGCACAATATCTAAAAATATTATATTGTGAATATTAAATAATGTACGACAAGCGTCTGAAGAAAGTTCTTGCTGTCCATGCAGTCCTTTTAAACCTCAACGATTTGCTGTATTTCCTAATTATGTGCCCTATGTAATCTGAATAAGAAAACTCTGACTCTGCTATTACTTTGTGCTGATGTATGAAATCCTTTATATGAGCGCTAGTTCAGAGATTATCCATGTAGCTTGTTATAACTATGGTACCAAGTGTCCAGACTGGGTTGCAGAGATTTATGGTCTTCCAGTAAAATGGCCTTTATACCTTCCAAAATGCATGCCCTCATGGACACTGTCATATGCAATAAAACAACCAGCAGCAGCAGTCTGAAAATTAGGAGAAGATATATGCTCCATTCTGTATGGCAATTAACTTTATGCATTTGCTTGGAAAGGTTCCAGGATTACAGTCAGATATAATTTGCATGTCGCTATGTCGGCTAGAAAAGTTTCCTGTGTTTTGAGGGATGTTGAAAGTGAAAGGTAAAGCCCCATGGCTGCAGTTAACTCATCAATGCGGTGATACAATATTCCCTTTGTAGATATTTCTGCATGAAACAGGTGTTTGAAGTTCAGCATGTCACATAAGCCATTACATTGCTATTTGAAATCACTGGACGAAGGCTACTTCTTTTAATGCTTACACACTACACCGGATAATGGCAGAATTTACCTTCTGGATTTAAATAATGCCATATATATTAGCATATATTCCCCTTTGAATCTCAACCAAGGTGTCCCATGTGATACCAGCTACAATGCAGTGCACAGCCCATTAGACTGCAGTGGCACCAACATATCTTCAAACTGGATTACCTGACATCCTAGAGCAAGCACATTGATTTTTCAACCTCTAATCCTTTGTAAATCTTAAACCTTGGAGGTAAATGGACTGGGATGAATTTGATCATTATGTAAGAATGAATGGAGGCCTAATGGTGACTTACAGGGTTCAGGGTGTGGAGATTACGGTTGAGAAATGACGCTGTGCAGAAGAGAAGGGATGGGGGGTATCAAGAGAGGGGGGATTGTGTTATTGAAACGTGAACACTTGAGACAAATGACAGCAGCAGAATACGCATTACGATTCATTCCCAGACTCACCAACCCGTTGATCCAACCTCATCAGCTGTTGGAATTAAGTTACCTCATCAATAAAACTGTCATCATATTTACCCACTGCAATCAAACAGATGGATGATTCCATAAAAGCAATTGTTACAGCAGTTACTGACTGGAATATTAATAATAAAGAACACTATGACATCTCAAAAGCTGGTCACCTTTTGCCCAATGCATGATGGAATAAGCTCAAACAGGAATAGACATGCATGTATATATGAATGAATGCCATCAAACTTTCTTTTATTGTCTAGTTTAGACATTGTCAGTCTTAACTGAAAAATAATAGTACATTATAAAACAGTTGTGCATCAGACAGATGACTCACTCTTTAGCTACTTTCATCATTGATTTCAGTGCTTGTTTTTAATGTATGTGATACTAAGTGTAAATGAGCTGGTAAATTATATAATAACTTACTTATTGGCTCGAAAACTTGCGTACTTGCCGATACTTGATCCATATTCTTAGCCTGTATTGGAGGCAGATACTGGTAGCATCTTTACTCCACATACAAGTACATGTGATCCACTGTTGTTATAAATAACATTTATTTTAGCAGCTTTAAATATAAAGTTTTGAATTCAACATTTATATAGGAGCGAGAAAAGTGCTGGTAATCAAAATTGTGATAACTGGTGACAGAATGTCACAACTAAGACAATTGAAGGGAGATGGGTGAGAACACCTGCCTACAAGATAGTAACACTCCAGAAGTGTTAACAATGTGACAACAAATGCTTTTCAAAAGTATAAATAAAACAGACAATAACGAGCAAATTCAAAGACCCCCAAGGGCCAGTATAGCATTAAGTATAGAACTTCACTCGATAAAATCGCCACATTAAACAGCATCATTTAATTAAAAAAAGAATTGTCTGTTTCTATTACATTGTTTATTGCCCTGCAACTGACTCCGCAGCGACAACAGCCTGCAGGAAAGCACATCCTTGTATACTTCAATACAACCTCAGTGAGACATGTAATGTACTTTTGTCTGCCACTTCCAATGATACCACTTCATTAACAAAGGCAACATTTCCTCACAGACCAGATGTTGTGCTGAAGGTAGGTTGTTTGATGTCAGAGCTGTTGGCTCTCACATAGATAGCAGGTCACTGCAATCATGAATTATGAAGTGACTTCACAATATCGCTTTGCATGAAAAAAAAACAAGTATTGGTGTCCTAATAAAATATGAAAACCAAGAGGAGTAAAATCCCAGTGAATTAAAACATTTTCTGCGCTTGAATTAATGACTTGAATTGCATGACTGTCATTCTTGAGCAATAGAGTTCATCTGTAATGTGACTGATGGCAACACACAGCCAAGTTGGCAGACGGTAATACCATTGATCTGCGGACATCAAATAAGCGGCTTTTTTAAATTGATCGAGAACAGATACGCCGCGTTACAGCGACAGCTTTCAAGCAGAACAGAAAGTGTCTGACTCGTCTCGAGACAACAGCCCTGTGTGGGAAGTAGCAGCTTGGTTGACAAGTCATCTGAAACGGCTTTCCTTCTGGCTTCTCCTCTCGCATCATTTGCTTCTTCACCATAAATATAAGTCAAGGCTACTTCAGCGGCTAGGCTACGGCAGCTTGCTGAGCTTGGAAGCTTCAGTGTGCCCGAGGAGGGGGTCTGATCAATGCAGGCAAGATTTTTTTTTTTTTTTTCAACGCATCCAAAAAAGTTAGCATTTTTTCCCAAACTACTTTTATCTCTTCAGCCCTCCATTCGAGTGCGGTTGGTAGAAGAGTAGTGGCATGTTGACAAACTAAAAGCTCCATTGGACTCTTTAATGAATTACATTTTCTCATAAATAAATAAAAGTAAAACAGCTGATTAGATAAATGTGCTGGGGCCCATATGCCTCCTTATAGGCTCACCAACACTGTTTGAAACCTCCAGTTTTTACATCACTAGAAATCCAAAAGGAAACTTCAGCGTGTAAATCAAAGTTAGGGTTTTGAATATGAGGCTTCATTTTTTATTTTTTTACAGCAGCACAGATGGTCTCATACTCATACCATATGAATGAATAATGCAGGTGGCCACTGCAAAATGAAAGAGCTCTGAAACTCAAAATGAGGTGGTGACTGAGCAATGGCCAAAAGTTGTTGACAACAACAACAGAAACCAACGAGTGTTTCTGATTCAGAGATGGAGCACTGAGGCTCTGACTGTATTGGGTTTAGTTTAAACACACCGACCAGCCGAGGTCTTGAAAGTAAAATAAAACATATATATAGCTGGAATTTTAATTTGGAAAACAGTGAAACAGACAGAGCGCATACGAAAAAAAGGTGGTATGCACAATATAGGTTTGATTGAAGCAAACACAAAAAAAAGTGCAAACACAAAGGCTAAATAAATAAATAAAAAAGGTAAGATGTCATTATGCATCGTTACAGCCAAATTAACTTTATCCTGGTATTTTTTGATTTTTCGGGGGAATTTCTGCTCTTTTAGACAACGCAGTAGAGAAGACAAGAGACCCGGAGGATGGGGGATGTTTATCCATGCGATGTAGGCAATGACACATGCTGGAATTTGTGAAGAAAAATCAATGATTTGTCTTGAGTTGTGTCGTGGGGCTTACAATTCTTATCAATATGCATTTAATTAATTCATTCATTCATGTTTCTTTAGCAGGATGTGTGATGTTCCCTCCTTAAAACAATGCTCTAGAAATCCTCCCCCTTCAGCAGCCTGTCCATCACGGCCACCCAGGAGAGAGGAGAGCTGGTGGGCTTCTGAACTGACAGCAGCGGCCACAGGGTTGTCTGAGCATGTCAACATATATGCGGGAAGCTACATGCATCACAGTAACCAGGTTTTTGGGGACGTTATGCTGATGAGGCAGAGTCAATGTGGGGGAGATAAAATGATGAAAAGGGTGTTTCGGACTAAAGTAAATGAACATTGATCATATTTAGTCACCTGACCCTCTCCCTAAAGTACAACATGGAGAGCCAGAGCTGAACGGGTAGGATTACTGACAATATGAACCCCTAAATAGATTTTGCTGTAGTAGGGCAAGCTTCCTGTAAATCATTTTATACAATATTATATTTTCATTCAAAACAGTATACTGTGTGTATTCAACACATAAATAATCAAATACATAAATGTTTTTTTGACAGAGTGGAGTGTTAATTGAAAAAACATAATTAAATTACTAACTTAAAGAGAACCAAAGGGCTGCCATTCAAATTAATAGATATTTACATATATACATATATACACTTCTAAGTATATACACTTATACGTATTTAATTTGAATGGCAGCCCTTTGGTTCTCTTAAGTACTGATTAACTGTATTATTGATTAACTTGGTTAACTCTGGAGACCACTTACTGCCTTTTTTTCTGACATCCATTGAGCCCTGCTTTACATTGATTGCAGAACATACTGAGGATACAGTAATTACACTTGTGTTGCTTTTGTCAGCCATTGACAGAGTCACGGTGAATCCTTGTATTTAACCTCTCCACCACTTAACACAAGCCCCTTTTTGTCTTTTTTTAGAGGGAAGGGGGGGGGCTTTTTCAATAAAAAAAAAAAATATTAAATTGGGAATGTGGCCATGAATGATGGAAGTATTCAATGGCCACTGCTCACTTATGTCTTACAACTTTATGCAGCAATATTTAAGTTGATATCATTTGTTCCCAAAATCCCTGAAAAATAGCACATTAATATACCTTGAGGAACACCATATAAAATAATGCTGTGATTTGGTATCTAAAACGTTTGACATTTGGAGATAATTGGATAGCAAGTGCTTCTGTTCTGGAAATTGCCCAGAACCGTCCTTATTGTCACTATACCATAAGGAAGCCATACATGTGAATGCCCTATGTCCCTAGGTTGTAATGTTGTATTAAGTTAGGTCAAGTTTTAAAAAATGGTCTCACTAAGTGAAATGGCTGCTATGGGGACTAACGGTGGTGTGCGCAAGAAGTGGAAGAGCAAACTTAAATATATCTGGATGGTTACAGCAGTGAAATTATGACCGTTATCTTTTAGCCTTTTTCCACCGAAATTCGCATCGATAGACTCACGATCAGAGAGGTAGAATGTATGTTTCTGTCAATGGAGTCTTGTAGCTTTGGGGCATATAACAGTTATTTTTGATGCATATAACAGCTATTTTTCCCCATCTAACTCGGTGGATTAAGAGTTTATTTTGACTAGTTGATTGTTAGAACGGTAGAAAGATGGTTTTAATGAGTAAAATTGGTTCTGTCGAGTTTCTGTTTGATGATCAGCGTGTGTGTTGTCTGACTGGAGTCTGGTGGCTGTGAGGAGAGAATATTAATTGCAAATGTGTTATAAGAATTGTCAAGATTTTTATTTAATTTTGTATATATTCACTCCAATGCTTGTTACATAGCATCGCACTGGAAAAGTGGCGAAAATTAACGTGTTCGTTCACACGCCATGTTTCCATCACTGCCCATCAGAGCTGCAGCTGATAGATACTCGTACGGCAAAGAAGGTTTTGAGGACAGAGAAGCGGCCATTCAGCAGAGAAAGATTATGAGGCTCCCTTTTGCCAAGAAAGGGAAGGTCGCTCAGACTAAATGCTCTAACTACCGGTACTAAAACACAAGCTGAAGTTCGGGGCCAGTGAGATGTAGACACAGGCTCTCCATCAACAACTTGATTATTTTATGAAAAGAACTTCCAAGAAAGGTCGTGAGGGACTGGGGCCTCTCCCAGCATGAACTGGACTTTACCCAGGACAGTTTGACAATCTCACGTGGCTAATACAGAATGACAAACACATTCACACCTACAGGCAATTTAGACTTGCTGATTCACCTTACTTGCATGTAGCTGGACTGTGAGAGGAAACTAAAGCACCTGAACCACCAGGGTTATCACAACAACAACAAAATCTAAACTAACATGGCATTGATTCAAATTGATTTAAAAATAGCCTAATCGTAAAATGTTTGTTTTTTTATATTGTTCTGCTTATTTGCAATGCTTCCTCGGTCTCACATAATTGACAAGCGGTTACGTACTAAAGCACAAATAAACGCATCCACACCTCCTCACAAACCTGTGAGAAGGTGCCGGGATTTTGAATGAATGCAGGCCAGGGCACACCTCATCCCGCTGTGGCCTGTCTGTGTCAGGCTTGTGGGGTTTGTGAGCCTCAGGACGACGAGAGGCATGACAAAGCAGCGGTGGTTGACCTGTGAATGCGAACCGGCTGCACACCCTGTTCATTGGCTGGGGGGTTACCCGCCCAGGGGGGGGGGGGGGTCAAAGATGTCTCTTAGATGGTTTGGTGTCATGATTATAGATTCAGCACAGCATGCTAGTTTTCTCCATGTTGTGTTAGTAACAACCGACAGGGCGAAAAGGTCATGCAGCCTGCAGACAAGAGCATTTTACGAATGCACAGCACTTGAGTACAAGGCACGCCCCCAAGGCAGTTATACACTGACAATGTGGCATTTGATCAGATCAATACAGGTTGAACATTTGCATTTTAGCTAAAAATCTTACTATTTAAAACAAACTGCATGAAAAGTACTCGCACGAGAGCAATGCGCGCCGTGCACAGAGTGAGATTGTTTATGCAGAAGTGCGTTGAATGGAAAGATGGTTGCATAGACGTGTGTGTGTTTGGGAAGTGAGTTGTGAGAGAGTTTGTGAACTGCTGATTTGGAGATTGCTTTGCTGTTGTGAAAAGCCGCCCCCATTTCATTCAATGTATCAGGACATTTCTCAGTTTTTGGAATCTGTTCATCATGGAGCCATGCAAGAAAAAACTATTTTTTCTTCACAAATTCAAGGTAACATGGTACCTGATTCACAAATGATCATTCGAAGGGGTGACGTTTTCCTTTCAGCACTCACATTTTCCTGGAGTAAAACATGTTCTGTTTTTTTGCCGGATGCTCATAAAGTCCCAGAAGATCTTTGAAATTATGCATCTACCATACTGGCTCCTGTAGGGATACCATTCAAGGCTGTGGCAGCACGGATGCAAGAAAATTGTTCTGAATAAAGCAGATACATCTTCTCGGTAATACTGTAGGCCTACTTTATTATAGATTTGTATTACAATGTATTGAATTATAATCAAATCCTTGGTTTATTGCTAAAATAATCATGAATTAATGAATAGCTAATAATGAAATGATGATGTGAGAGTTATTTTGGTATTCAAATGTTGCATGTGACAGACCCCGCCCAGGTTGTCACTCATTTATCAACATACATTCAGGTCTGTTTGCCGGCGAGCTGCCATCTTTGTTTTGATTGGGAAACAGAGGCACAACTCGGGAAACAAGTGTAAAAGACCTCTATGACTCTACGACTCAAAGTCGACTTGAAAAGCACAAACTCGGGCGAGTGACGGACAATAACCACAAGAACCAGTGTGGTAGCAGCAAGGGACTGATCACATCTTGCTTTGTTTTCATGTTGATTCAAAAGCACTGCAGCTTATCAAACTGTGATAATTGGACAAATGGAAGAACGGTATACATCCAACAACTGAAGGCTTCAGCAGCAAATGGCGGGCAAAAATAACATCTGGGATTTGTCAGGGAAACTAAATATCATAGTCAATAACAAGCTCAGACAATGTGTCTCACAAACAATATGCACGAAACCAAATACAAGATTTCACAATTTAAAAAGTTGCAGCAAATATATTGCAACTGCACTGTGTCAACAACTATCAGATGTCTGAATGTTTGAGTTCAAGTGTGAAAACTTGATATCATGGTGAGAACACGTGAGAAGTGTCTGAGGTGTCAAAACATGGCAGTACTTTCCCACACAAACTGAGTCACATGAACAAGCCAAAGAGGGTATTACGTGTATGAACACTGCAAGCTTTCACCAGGACCTTTACACTTCCTTAATTGCTGGCCAATTTCACAAATTGTCGCCCTCTCTTTATTCAGCATATGGTTGATTATTGATGTGTGACCAGCTGCCAAACCTCTTTCAGATCTTCCAATACATTCAGGGAGGCTGATTGCAGCAATTATGACTGAAATGTATCTGTTAATAAATTTTTTTAAAACAACGTTTCACTAGTAAAAGGGACATTGGCCACTTTAGAAATACATTATTACTTTAAACAGATTTCTTAAAGAGTACACCAATCTGTGCATGTTAATTAGTACAATTTAGAGGTGCAGCTCGGACCATTGTGTTACCTTTGGACAGAGTGAGGCTAGCGGTTTCCCCCATGCTTCCAGTCATAATGCTTAACTGGCTATAGCTTCATTTACATATTTACTCACATGAGAGGAGAGAAAGCAAAAAGTATATGTCTCTATATGTTAAACTATTCCTTTGAGGCGGTAGTATGAAAAACATAACTTGAATTAGAATGTCGTTTTTTTCTTTTTACGACTTATTTGTATCCATTTTACAAATGAACAGTCAACTTTGATACAGCTATGAAGCATTGAGACAAAGGTTTTAAAACATGTCAGGTTCAGTTCTAGTGGGCTGCATTAGATACATTTGAATGAAATGGTTTGGTCTTGCTGAATATCTTTTAAATCATTAATAAAATGACTGAGACTTGGCCTCATATGCTTTGATGATGTCATCATATCGTGGATTTTCACAGCCACGCCAAAGACACACACATACATTATCTGCAGCGCCAAATGAAACAACTGGCTCACAGCATTTAATAAATAGATGAGTTATAAAGTCCCTAAAACTGAATGAAAGACACGCAAGACATAAATACTTTTGCTCAGCCCTGAGGCCAAAGGAGATGCACCGTGCAATAATCTTGGATGTCTGGTTCCCCACATCAAGCCTTGGCCTGCTGCCTTTAGTATTAAATCACACCTCTAAATCAGTTTCTTTCATCTCGGAAAAATTGCCACGGTGCAATTCAAGCCAGCGAGATGTCAAAAAGCTAATTAATGATGTCTACATCTCAAGCAGGCTATACTGTAGAGTAAAACACATTTCACTGGTCTTTCTGAAAAGTCTATTTATGGACTACAAATAATTCAAACTCTGCTGCATGAGTCCCGATCAAAACAAGAAAAGAGTGAGCGGGATTTTAGCTGAACTGTGCATAGCTCCAGCTATCTTTTAGAATTTAAAGTCCATTTGCTTGTAGACTGTAGTAAAGCTCTCAGCTTACATCTTGTTGTTTTGAGTGCTTCAGATTCACTCATCCTTCCACGTTGGGCTGTTAGACTTTCACAACCAAACATAAGACAATAGGACGTTCCTATTCCCAGTTAGGTAGAATTTAAAAAATATATTTTTTCATAGCTTTGAATTGTTGTCTTTTATCTATATTTCGTATTTTACTATATTACTATGATGCCATTTGGAACCTTTTGCTCCAGATTTCCCTTTATACATAGAGCACTTCCCGTTACATTCTTTGTGTAAATGTGTTATAATTTTAACCTCTGCAATGACTTTTAGCCTTCAGTGTCTGTGTTCAGTGAGCTACTTTCTTTTATTAGCATCACGCAACTCTATTTTTGAGCCGATGTCTGAATGTTTGACATCTGCAGGCTCTAGCAAGAAGACTGGTCCATGGGAAGGTTTATTGGTCTCATATAAGCACGAAATATGGCTTTAGCTCAAATCAGTGCTAGAGAGAAGAAAGCAACACAACTCTGAGCAGATCATTATAGTTATATTATGGTATATTTATCTTTTTAATTTACACTTCAGCCTACCTACCACGTTAATGAATCAATAAACAACAGTATAGATGTTTTTTTGTGTGCTGATTCCCTCAAACTCTGCAACCTCTCATCAATCACACATGTACTCCCCATTCAACTCGTATGCTCCGTAACTCTCCGTCAACACAACTGCTTTAAATCACTCAAATTACAACATTGCAACATTTGTGATTGAACGCGGACCACACTGCGTCAAAAGGGGGTCCGTGCGTAAATATGTTGCGCATCAACTACTTACGCTGCTGTTTTGTCCGGACCAGTGCACCATCGCCTGGTTATGAGCCGTGTCCCCGGTGAGTGCAAATGTTGAACTTGTGAGCTCAAACTCCTCCTTGTCTGAAAACGAAGCGTCCTCCCCGTCCTCCGGTCGGAATCCGGACCAAGTCTCTGCGCTCCTCGCGCTCCGTGTACGTCTCCAAACGGCCACATCCGTCTCCTCGTCCAGGCCCATTGTCACATCAACCTGAGCCCCATTTTCATCGTTGTTATCTTCTCCATCATCGGTTCTATTGTCGGTCACGTTACCCTCGTCGGGTGAAGGAGCACTTCCAGGAGACACTTTCGAGTCGGAAAGTTTATGCCGATCTTTCAACGCGTCCTTCTGGAGACAACTTGCGTTATTTCCCTCAGACCGCGGGTGCACTTTGGACGAACTTTCTTCACTCGCCGTTAATTCTGCAACGTTGTGCTTTTCGTCTCCTCCTCCGTCGGCGGGTTTGGTGCCCGGTGACCGATCCGTATATCCAACGAGATCTTTAGTTGGTGCCTCACCAAAATTAGCCAAATCCAGCTCCGAGAGCTCCCGGGGAAGAGCTTTGATTAGCGGCAGCTGGCACGAAGGGATGCACCTTAGCTCCGCTTTCGTTCCGCCCGGGATGGAAGTTAGGGTGAAGAGCCAAATCCACTTAGAGAAAATGATCAAAAGGCAGTAACCGAGGCGCGTCTCCATTCTACGTTGATTCCGACTTAAGGCGTGTTAAAAACATATCATGTTCACTCTTGAGCGTTGGTCTGTCATCACCTGGTAAAGTGGAGTCCGTGAATGCACTGTGGGGAGGTGCAGCAGCGCGCGGACAAGTGTTCCCAAGTACTGATGCAAACGATGCATCAGAGGAGGAGCTGGAGGCTGAATCCTGGACGAGAGGGGAGAGGGGCCCATACCCCCGCATCCTCATCTCAACCTGGATATAGAAAATGAAAAAACAGCGACTGGGCGTACTCCTAATTAAGTTATATTTATGTGGAGACACGTGGGTCCCCTGGGGTTTTTATTCAGTTTTTCATCAGCAGTGTGCCAGATACTATTCCACTGTGAAATATTTGATTGCATCATTATCCTATAGGTAATTATGGATTTGTTTAAAACAATATAACAGGTATTCCGATGATGGGGGCTCTGGGAAAAAGTCTCGAAACATTATTAGGTGTGCCTCTGTAGACCTTGCGTGGAACTGTTCCCGACTCGGGCTTTATGGGAGATATGATGAAGCTGTGCATTTTCCATTAGCAAATAGGTAATCAATTAACAGGGTTGCCTGTGTTCCTTGTCAATTATGCCACGCAGATAACGACTGTGGTGGCCAGCTTGCAAAATAGCTTGGAGATTATTTCACTATGGCTGCACTCCTGTATTATCAATTTAACACGGCTGAGTGGATAGTGCATATTCCACAAATGTTAGCCTTGGTTTCAGGGTGCCTTCAGGGTTGTCCGACATAAAATAGTGAAAAGGTTTCAAACAAAAGGTGAGTAAGTTTTCATTTTCTCCATCAAACACCTCTGGTCTCTGCTGTTGTATTTAATCATAGAGGATTATGCATGTGCCATGAAAATAACTGGAAAACCAGTTGCCATGCAATGCGGACACCCTTGAATATAATGTTATATTTCTCAATACTTTGGGCTTTGTTCCAGTCAGCTAATGCTAAACCATTAGGAGAAGAAGTGCCTGTCCAAACCCTGTGATTAGATTCTATTTCTAGGCAACATTTAGTCAATAGGATGGGGATGCTGTTGACTGGTGACTGATGCCGAAGAGACTCCTTATATTGAGCTGTGTTCTTCCCATCTCTCTGAGCTGCGACGTGATCCTGTTCAACACACGGGTCAACTGCACAGAGACGTCTTTCATTGGCAGCCATTAGTGATGCAGTGAGCAAGAGCTGTCTCAATCTGTTTCAGTTAGCCCCCACCAGACAAGGGGAAACCAGTCCATAATGCAGATTGATGGCTGACTGAGAATTTCAATCATGGGGAACATTGGCTAAAAAGCTCAAGTCTTGACTGTAATGCAAACCTAATGCACAGTCTGACTATTACAATGCGGACAACGTCTGCAAAGTCATGCTTGTTTGGGTGTGTGTGTGTGTGTGTGTGTGTGCGTGTGTGCGTGTGTGTGTGTGTGTGTGTGTGTGTGTGTGTGTGTGTGTGTGGCACCTGTAAGACGTTTTACATGTATTTCTTTACTTGCTGGGGCTTTGTGTGGGAAACATCTGCAATGCCATTGTGGAGTGATAATAATGGATTTTTGCCTGACCTGCCTGCTGAGTTTAGACACGCATGGTTGTGCACACGCTGGGTTTGTGTATGCCTTGCTTTCAGTACTTTGTCTTGTTTTGCTTGCAATACTGTATTTGTGTGCCAAAGATGGATGCAACTAACAGCTGGATGGATATCGATTAACTACAGATTATTTTCTTGATCAACCAATTCATTTTGGAAATAATGAAAGAAGGCTATCATTGTTTCCCTGGGACTACGGGGACATTTTCAAATCAGTTGCTTTATCTGAAAAACAGCCCAAAACCTAAAAGGTATTAAATGTTCAATTATCTAAGTCAGTGAACAGCTGGAAAATGTCCCATTTTAGATGCTCGAACTAAAAAACTGTTTGGCCTTTGTGCTTTAAAAGCGAACTAAACAATGACTCATCTATCAAAAATAATTGCAGACTAATCTATTTGTAGTTTAATTTCTACCTCTGCTTTTGTTTATACTGTAGATTTCTCTCTGAATTCACAGTGGAAGCTGTGTACATGTAAAAAAAAACAAGAATTGATTTTCAACAACTGAACGGAGGATAGAAGTCACATGTTAAAATATATATATATATAAAAAAGTACATGCAGACTTTGGAGGTGCACTTTAGCAATCAAACATCCACAATAATATGTTTGAATTGTTCAGACTCTAAATGTCACGGTGCAAGGTGACATATTTCTGGACTTAGATTGCTGGTTTCCCACCTGTCACACAGACTGAATACAAACTGTATTACCTACTTCTATGATGGAAACTTGTGAGCAGACAGTGTGAAAAGCACACAAAGGATCGAGGAGACAGCGATTCATGTTGTTGGATTATTCTCCGTTTCTTTAATTAAACATGAAGAAGAAAAGAGCACTGTAAAGCCCCTCTCTGAAATTAGACCTTTCCCACTATGGTGTCTGCTTTACTTTCACGGCTGTTCGAATGATTCCGGTGCTCATAAAAGTAATAAAAAAGAGGAGCAAAGACACTCAGAACATTAGTCATGCAGAGTACACTGTCCCGCCCTTCTGCTCCAACTAAAAAGCTAACATCTGTATGCAGTGCTGCATTGAATACAAGCAGCAATGTGCGTGTGTGCATGGCTAAAATCCGCACACAGTTTCCATAGAAAAAATGTCCTCTCTTTTTAGCATTCAATCATAATCTATGCACAATCATCTTCACAAAAGGTGTGAAACTTCTGTGCGGGTTTTTTCCTTCGTGCAGATGTGTAACAGAACCACTCGTGCTGAAATAGAAGGTGTGAAAGTAGCTAGAGACACCCGAGACATCCACTTCAATTAGTGCTCAATACACCTCTGGACACACCAGGAGAGAACATTCCTTTTTCAAATAATGATTTCAATTACATTATTGTGAGATATGGTGAGAGGCAATATGGACAGCAGGTTAAGTGCTCTGACCCGAGAGAAATGCTTCGGGTTTTATCTATTTGATACCACAAATCCTTTAGTTACTTTTTCTTTTTTTTATGTGATATGAGGTTTACAGTCATATATGTGGTCATTGTAGTAAAATGGTGAATTGATACTCACATATCTGTACAGATACATATAAATATACCATATGCATAATTTCTTCTTCTGTCCATTTCTACTTATTTTATTATACAGTAGACATGGCTTTAATTCATTAAACTGCAGCTCTTAAATATGCAGTCTGATCCAAAACCATCATTTATTTAACGCAAATGTTGTAATAAGTGAGACGGATTTTCCCAAAAAAGTACCTCTTCACCATTATGTTCATTTTCATTCTTCCATATGTTTTGAAGAATTTGCCTCTGTGCAGTTCAGGACAACAACAGCAGGAATCTATATGATCACAACTTTACATTAATCCACATTTAGAAGAGCAAATACTTCAAGGAAATGATAAGAAATTAATGTTTTTTTAGCAACAGGGCATATATTTCTCCTCCATTCACTCATGCCAAGAAGTCAAAATGCATTGATAGAAGGGCCTGAGCTGTTTGTAAGATTAGAAGAAATGAAACTAGCCTAGGGCACCAGGAATGAACTTGCAGTAAAACAGTGAACTATTAGGACTATGCAGTATATAATAAGCAATCTCAAAGGATTAACATACATCTGTGTTGATCATTTTATAGATGATGCACTTCCCTATTTTGCTAATAATTTTAGACATTTTACTTTCAAGATAATTTTTGATATTAAAAGTGTTCACATAATGCATCCAACAAAGAGTCAAACACTACTTTATTATGTTTTTTTAACCAGCACATATTAGAGGGAATGTGGGCCCTAATAAGCACATGGTGTTATGGTTGTGTGGTGTGGAGGACCCAAACACACGCTCACGCAGCAACTTTTAAGATTCAAAGTGAGGATCTTTATTTCCCTAACGGATCGGGGAGGAAAAAACAGCAAAGAATAAAACAAACAAAACAATGATCAGAATAGTCCAGCTGATCAGAAGCGAGTCTTCCCTCGCTGGAGCCGGGAGGGCAACTCAACCGAACTCTAGTCCTTGATACCAACGGGATCGGTAGAGACCTGGTGTTCCCAACATGCAGTAAGGAACCAGACTGGTGACCGGAATGATCTGACAACCCGCCAGGGAATGCCATGGTCCTTTAAACAGCTGGCAGCACTTAGGGCAACAAGCCCCAGCTGAGCCAAAGGAGAGGGGCGTGGTAGTGGGCGGAAACCGGAGGTGGAGACTGTAGACTGACAAAAGCAAAACATTAAGCACATAACAACAAACCAGACAGGAGGGGAACAAAGAGGGGAGCCAACACATGGCACTTAGGAACCACATTGGACCATAAGGTATTCATTATTCACTGCATCAGTACTTGGATATTGAAAATGTGTTTACATTCACATCTGCTAGTGTTGCGATCAAGCTCAAATCCATTTAGACCTAAACTATACTGTAGACACACATTTACTTAATTGTATTGTATCTGTTGTCGATCTCACAAAATATGATATAATGGATCCGTCTACTGTTCATATTCCAATGAAACTTGTTTTCAAGTACGCAGAGAACATAACGAAAAGTGTTCCCAGTGCTAAATATGAGTCTAATCGAAAAAAGTGCCATTGTGTGAAAGCTGCTCCAATGAACTCCATTGATTTAATTTTGTAGAGTAAATTGAATAGTACTAAATTAAAAATAAGTTATTTCATTTTAATTGTCCATGTGATAATAGAAACGTATTAAACAAAATTCCAAACACCAAGCCAATCCTTGCAGCATGTCTCAGCCTAATATATTGTTTCAATGGGAAAAGGGACAATTTTCAGAAATTATATGTTCTTAAAAAAAAAAGTTGTGGCCCTATTCATTAGAGTTTGATGATATATTAGTGTGTACATTGTACATTGTAAAGAGTGTGAGACAATGTGTGTGAAAATGCTTCTAAAGTCGAGGTAACATATATTTGCAAAATTCACACAGGTTTGCAAATAATGGTCCGATTCTTATTTTTCTTCATAAAAATGGACATCTTGGGAAATGATGGCGAAGTGAATCATCCCTTTATTAGATTAGCAAATTTGATTCCTGGCAGATGTCTTCTGGATGCCCCGAGAGTGCCAAATGAAAAATAACCTGTTAGAGAACCCTGGATGTAACCATTAATATCTGAGAGAAATATTGAAATATTGGAATATTGGCATAGATGGGCAAAGTTCTCCTGAAGTTGATTGTAATTAAAACTTTTAGAAGTGCATCCAGTCCACTTAAAGGCTGTGTGGTAGTGACTGAACTCCAGGCGCCCTAAAGATTTCCTCATAAACGTCTTTTTTCTTCTTGACTCTCTCGCTTCAGAGATTAATACAACCGTTTGCAACTGTACAGAGAAGTCTTTGAAATATTAGGTATAACCACACATCTGATTATTATAAATTAAATGTGTTCATGGGGAGTTACAAAGAGTTACAATTCATATCGACTCATCATTAGCTCACAACAGCATAATCATGATTGCAATTATCAATTAAAGATATCCCACATTTAAGCTGTTTACTCCTTTTGCAAATGACAAGTCATAAAACCCAGAACTGAAGCAGTTTTCTGTAGTGGAGTTGAATATAATAATATAATTTTCACTTAAAATAATAGTCTGACATTACAACAAGTGCCCCAAATTAAAACACACTATACGTTCATGCCAAATGTTGTCCATGGCCTCTCCATGCATGGAAGCGTTTTATGATCTGACGGCAACTATTGGCAGGGCGACATTTGTCTGTGCCTTCCAGAACTGTAAAAAATCCTTATTGAAAACTAAAATAAGTACCACGTTGTGGTTAAGGGACCTTTGTTGTCATGGTTACAGGCATAGTGTGCTGTAGGAATGAGTCCTAACACCCAAAAAGTATTTAGCATTTCGGCACTTGCGGTTCCTGGTACCCTCGTCTCGAAGTCAATGGGTTTTTGGTTACATGCCTGAAAAAGAGTTTTCAACTTCTTGTTCTACACCAAAATACGCCAGTAAATATCCCACACATGCATTTTAAAGCCTACTGTCTTGAAAAAGGCAGTAGCTAATAAGTGGCTAAATGAGACTGTTACACATCATTATGCATTAATTAATTAACATTATCATCCTTGAGCCGAGTGGTGGTGACGTGAAGGCATGCGACCACGGTGAAGTATGTTAGCCAACAATAGCTTCTTACTTATGCCAATGGCATTTACTCTTTAGAAATCATGAACAAAAATAATGTTCATTTGTAAAGATTATCCTGTGGAACAAAACATGTATATCATAAAGTATCATGAATGGTTGTTTTTTTTGTCACAGACCTTATTTTCAGCAAAATCCATATTCCAATTAAAAAATCCCATTTGCTTTTTGTCGAGGGAGTCAGTCCGATGCCAACTTCCAGGTTGGCCTACAAAAATACATCATCCCTGCAGCCTTCTAAAACCCTGTGGTGAAGGTTCGAGGTTGGTTTAATAATTTAAAAACAACACCCCTGCAACCAGCTGCAGCTTTATATGTACTGACCAGAGAGTGATATCATTGTTGTCATGTCACTCTCAGCCAGTGCTCCGAGTACTCGTACCTCCACATTGTATTCCCTGGCGTACAGTGACTTCTTCTTGTTCACCAGTGATCCACAATCATACGGCCAGCTTTTGTTTCGTCACTCCTCATAGCCGCATGCACATAAAAACAATGTGGAGCAGTGGGTTGAGAATGAGGGTGCAATAATTCTTCATAAAGTTTTCTGAATCTACACTTTTGATTGACAGAATAGGATTTAACAAACATTTCCAGAAGACTGTTCAGACAAAGGCACAGTATAACATGTTTTTTAGATGTGAACTCGTAGCAATAGATTGCTGATACCGATACACACGGCAACATATAAATAAGGGGGACTACTGGCACTTGTTTTTTTCACTTCAAACGGCGCTTCAAGCAATGCTCTCAGCAAGAAAGTGAACAAGCATAAATGATTTTTCTAAACCTGGCTTACACACCCTTTGGTAGCACCTTAGCTTTGGCAGCAGCATGCTGTTCTCATGTTTCTCCTTGCAAAGCAGTCGTCTTCTAGTCCCCTTTTCCCTTAACTTAATTAGTCATGGAGAGAAACGTATGAGAAAAAGAGAAGGTCATTTTTGTTGTTTAGCATATGGAGAGAAACATTCGGACACAGAACCCTAGCTCCACATGCTAACCAGTAACCACTAATGAGGTCAGCACAGACTTTGCATACTGGTCTAAAGGCCATGGCCAACTTAAAAACACTGAACTTTGCACAACAACATGGGAGCGAGAAGGGGTTGAGAACTCCCACACGGCACATCAGTAATTCACAAAGGGAAATATGTTATCCTGCAGAAGACCCCTCTTATTTTCAGGAATGTCATTTTTGAGTCATATGAAGGAACTGGAGAGAGACCTCCTTTCCAGACATCAATTATTAACCAAAGCTTATATCACAGCCTCATAGATCAAAACAGTAAGCTTGTAATATACTAGAGGGCATCTCATATATTTAGCGCTGCCAGAGAATCACTCCTAAGACAGAAAGGTTAGGCGTTTGAAATCTGACGCAAACTCACAAGTCTTTGTAATTTCCCTGACAGGTACACGATATGGCACAGGAACACTGTAGGGTATGTGAGTCTATCTTTGTACTTCTCCATCAGAGGCAGAGGATTTTGCACCACCACAGAATAGGGTTCCTGTGAAAATGAATATTTTATGATATTGCTACCAGGCTGTGATTGGTAGCATAAAAGTAGATTTGCATTCCAAACTGCCTGTTGTGCAAAAAAGTCATCATTACCAACCTAAGTCTTAATGTACCCAGCAGTCCAAAAACATGTGGCGTGGTGTTTTCTATTGTCCCCCCTGAGGTTAAAAAACACAAGGCAGGTAAAACTATTTACCTATAGGTTAAAATTCCCTGACTCATTAGAGTCATATTTAGCACTAGGAATACTAGATTTCAGCATATGCCCTATTTCATTCTGCTGCTACAAGTGATGATAAAAGGACATTTCCCATCCTTGTGCGTGCTTTTAATAATGATGAGATAGAGTTGCCATAGCACTTTTTTATTGTATATTTTCAGCTGACAAAAAATAACTATTTTTAGATTTTTTTTTTAGAGGGAACTTTTCTCTCATTTGTGGCAGCTTCCCATTGGTAGTTAGCATCTCAGAGTGAAGTTAGGGGTCCTGCTCGGTTTTAAGCACTGTTGCAAAACAAAGACAGGAGAAATGAATAATGAAGTCATTTCTCAATAAGACGTCTGGACACTTGCCTCAAGGGGGGCTGTGTCACTCTCTAAGCCCCTGTAACTTATATTTGTTTGAGTTGGTTTTAAGCGCCCATCGGGGAGCAGAGCTTTCCAATACAACAAGCCTGCAATGTTAAAATAGATGATTCATCTATGTCCTTGTGCTGCAATGCGTAAATCTGATACAGTACATTTGCCCACATAACATACCTCTGAAGTTATTTTAAATGTATTTTTATAACATGTTGTGTGCCGTCACAGATATAGAAAGTGCTCTGTAAGCGAATCCAAAGCCTATACATTCGTATCTGTTAGAAAGTCTAAAGCAAAAATAACCTCACTGCCTCTGCATAGCCGAGCCTCCTTCATTCTCATCTAAAGAACCTGTCACTCTCCACCTTGTGGTGAGACAAACAAACTGGAACTACCTCAGGTACTCGATGCTAATTTGCATTTTGTATCAAGTTCCTTGGTCCAACGCCAGCACAATATAAAGTATAAAAAGCGCTGCTCCCCAGATATGGGGGTCCTGATTGAAACTGTAGGCAGAGAGGAGGCTCTCGCTGTGTGCTCTCTATATGGAGAGCTCATTAGTTGGAGAGACCTGTGTGCATTGTTCCAAGTCTGCAGAGTCAGCGAGGGAGCCACTCACTCATCACTCCGCACAATCCAGACTCCTGCACATCTGGTCTGGCAGCTTCAGGGTGACCTGCACGCGCACACAGACACACACGCATGCACATGCAATTGTTGGCATAGAAGCAAACGTAAACATTCACCAGCGCACAAAGATGTACCAAATGGATAATCTCCTGGCTGATCATGCATGCATTGTGTAGAGCAGACAGAGCTGTGAGGATGAGCAGCGCTGAAATGTAAAAGATTGGACACATATTCTTCCCACAAGCACCGGCCTTTATCCACTGTGATTTACTGCCCATTTTACACCCAGCTGAGGTAGCCACCTCCAGCGCTAACCCTGCACTGCAGCTAAGGGACGTGTACAGCATTTGGCAGCACTTCCACCAAGAATCTCCAAGCACAGACGGCAACTCTGCTGTCAATCTCCACATATGAAGGTTTTGATTTAAAGGCTAAAATGCACAGCTCCTTTCATATAGGTCAATCTCTTCGCTGCTATTCCCAGTTCTCGATTATACGGCGAGCTGGTCTGCTCTGCAGCATGCTTTACCAAACTTTATAGCTGTAATGGTGTGTGCTCATATTTACAATGCTTTGGCATTGAGCTTCTCTGAGAGGAAGTCATCAGCATGCAGGTGACTGTCACAAACGGCATATGAATATAGAGAAAATGAAATAAATCCATTCCACAGTCAGGGAGAGGGCATGCCTCTATTGAGAGCATGTCAGTGTTCATTCTATTGACAGACCCGTTTTATCTTGGCTACGTCACTTCCAAGACACGCTGAGCTCCGGAGGAAAAAGTTGACTGAGAAAGCTGAGAACAATAAAGTCACATATTGACTCTGTATCAGTATAAAAGAAATATACTTACTGGACCCATGGATGCCATTTCAAAAGACAAAATTAAATCAATGGAGTTGATTGGAGCAGCTTTCACACAATGGTATTCACGGAGCGCTGTCATTTAAGACCAAAACCGCTATTAGAAATCAATGCTTTTTCGCTTCAATGCCAGTGGCAAGATGCCAAAGTGACTGCCTCACTAGTGACCCGGGGGGTACGATGAGATCACCTTCATGATTCAGACGTGGTTTGAGTGGAAGATAAGGCAGAGGTATATATTTAAAGAAAAACATTATCTTGGGAAATACTCATATTCTTCTTGCAGAGAGTCAGAACAGACTTTCAACACCACTCTCGCGTCTGTACGTTAGCTAAATATAAAGTTGTCCGGCTAACTTAGTTCACCTCAAAAACAGGAAACAGGAGAAACGGCAAGGTCGACTCTGTCCAAAAGATAACAAAATCCAAATGATATCTTGTTTGTTTTGTTTGTGGAATAAAAACAAGTATGATGAACATATCTCTAGGGAAGATTCAACAACAATAAGGAAATAACTCAACAACATTTTTCATCCACACACATGTTCATTGTCTCTGTCTGTCAGATAATACAAAATGGAGCCACAGCACCAATAGGAAACAGCCCCAATGTAACAATATTTAGTCTCACCATTGTCCACCTTCTTCCTGCTTTCAGCTAAGCTGTGCAGGTCTCCCACCAGCTTATAGTAGGCAGCTGTGATTTGCGACTGGTCTAAATTATCTGGCAACAGACTTCAATTTCTGGAGCAGTTTATAAGCGGCTTGGACAGGTGTGCTGTAAGGATTAGACCACCTTTTGATCCAAACATACACAATCAATCATCACAGTACTTTACTTCATATAGTTTCTTATTATTATTAAGCTTAATATGATCTTTGTGGGACAATGACAACGACTTCAGATAGGCTTTAACAACTATAAATTGTGTCACAACACCTCTTCAGAAAACTGCTAATTGGGAAGACTCAGCCTATTCTCAGAAGCCAAGGAAGTGGGGAAAAAAGAGATAAAGAAAGGAAGAAAAGTGCGAGACTTCGACGTCCCAGGCACGACTGTCACAGCACAACGTAGCGCTGTTCCTCTGAGATTTGCCTCTGTGAAAAGCAAACACAAAGGCTGGCAGACTCCTCAGTTGAGTTTTATCGGAGGTGTGAGAGGAGAGAGAGTTGTCAAGGCCATCACAATCGTATTCTCAAACCGTATGTAGGTTCAAATTAATCTGCGTGAGGAGTCGTGCGGTGACGTCAATAGACTATATTTCTGGAGGCATCAGTAGTCAGTGTTAGGGTGATGACACTGATACTTAATTTAACTGCATGACCTCATCATTATCAAGCTTCACTCCTTGCACTTTGTTGTGAAAGACTAAAATAAGAAACATGTCACAAATGAGGTACAAGCATCTCACATGGGAGACGATCAGAGTTCAGTGGCTTCTCAGAACATTTTTGATGTGACAGCATTGGAAATATTGCTGGCATCAAAGCTGCACATTTTGAGGAAAACTCTTCCTAATGATGGATTTCAATGATATCATGTTTCCGCAAATATCATGGTCCATGCATTTGAGGACACTAAAACTATGCAGAAGCACGATCCTTTAATAACAAATACATACAGATGCATTCATTTCCAAATGTAAATCTCTTCGGAAATCAACTCACCTGTTAGCTGTGAGTTTTGCCACAAATTGTAGTGTGGCTTTGAAGTAGCCATTTGCCCCTGCAGTGAAAAACACTCGTATTTTCTTTTTTTATGTGAAAGGAGATTGAAAAGTTAGTATGAAATTAGTTTCTTTACATCTGATAAACCCAAACAATAAGAAAAGCCAGTCAGATACGGTGACTAGAGACCTGCTGACCTTTCACATCTGTTTTATGAATGGAGATGGAATTTAGATGAAAACCAAGTTCACATCAGTATTATGAAAGCCTTGACAGTTGTGTTCCCCTTTTGAGATACAGTACAAGCAAGTGCTCAGCTTCAATCGCTGATGTTAAAAACCACAAACCAAGCGAGAAATCTAGGTGTAGTTATGGATTCAGACCTCAACCTGAACAGCCATATCAAGACAATTACAAAATCAGCCTATTATCACCTGAAGAATATATCAAGGATTAGAGGACTTGTGTCTCAACAGGATTTGGAGAAACTTGTCCATGCATTTATCTTCAGTAGACTTGACTACTGTAACGGTGTGTTCACAGGTCTCAAAGTCAATCAGAAAGCTGCAGCTCGAGCCCTCACTAAGACCAGGAAAGTGGATCACATCCCTCCAGTTCTGAGGTCTTTGCACTGGCTTCCTGTCCAACAAAGAATTTACTTTAAAATCCTGCTGCTGGTTTATAAAGCACCGGATGGTTTAGGGCCTAAATACATCTGTCATCTGCTGCTACCTTATGAACGACCCCTCAGGTCGTCCGGGACTGGTCTACTTTCTGTTCCAAGAGTCAGAACTAAGCAGCGTTCAGTTTTTCTGCACCACATGTCATATCCTGTGTGATTGCTGTTTTATTTTGAAGTTCTGTCTCTTGTGTCCTCTGCACTTCCTGTCCTTGTGATTGTCTGCCCGGTCTCTGATTGTTCATTCCCTTCACCTGCCCTCAGACACACCTCTGCCTCCCTGATTGTTCATGCCCTACACCTGTGTCTCGTTCGTTCTTCCTGTGCCTGATCGTTATTGTACTTCCCCTATGTTCCTCGTCCTCGTATGACTTATTGTATTTACCGTGTGCTCCTCGTATGCGTTTTTGTCCAGTAAAAGAGAGTTTTTCATGTTACCTTGACTCCTGTGTGGTCCTCTGCTCCTGAATCTCTGTCTTGCCCTTGGGAAACGTTGCAGAACATGACACCACATATCTGGAACAAAGTCCCTGAACGCTGCAGGTCTACTTGAGATCCTCAACTCCTTTAAATCCAGTTTGAAGACTTCTCTGTTGCCTTTCAATTTAACCAGATTCAAGGATATCGATCAATTTCTGCATCTCACTACTGCATTTTATTTCTTTAACTGCACTGCAACTTTGATTCTATTTCTTGCTTTTCGACTCTTTTTGTATGTTTTAATGAATGCTCTCAATAGTTTTAAATCTTGTTTTCTTTTGCATTTTGTTTTGATGCTTTTAATGGTTTTATGTGAAGCGCTTTGAATTGCCTTGTGCTATACAAATAAACTTGCCTTGCAGTAACTTGGAAAATAGGGATATGGGGCACTGAATTTAATTAATTTACTGTTCTTCAGACTTAGCCCTTTGTGGCTGCCTTTGACACGTTATCACAATTATCACTCGATCATTTCATTCGATTAGACATTTGTATGAAATAGACATAAGGAGCAGCCCACGGACTGAAGCTACCTTGCCCGGACAAGGGAAACCGGGGCACCCTCCCGGAGCCAGACCCAGGAGGGGAGCTCGTCGGCGAGCGTCTGGTGGCCGGGCTTTCGCCCATGGGGCCCGGTCGGGCTCAGCCCGAAAAAATATCATGGAGCAGCAGTCACCCTGTGGACCCACCACCCGCAGGGAGAATTATCGGGGTCGGGTGCTATGTAGACCGGGCGGCGGGCCAGGCGGGAGACCTGGGCGGGCCGATCGCCGGCGGCATAGACTAGCTCTAGGGACGTGGAACGTCACCTCACTAGCGGGGAAAGAGCCGGAGCTGGTGCAGGAGGCGGAGCGGTACCAGCTAGATATAGTTGGGCTCACCTCCACGCACAGCATGGGCTCTGGAACTAAGCTCCTGGAGAAGGGTTGGACTTTGTCCTTTTCTGGAGTTGCCCAGGGTGAGAGGCGCCGGGCGGGAGTGGGGATACTCACGAGCCCCCGGCTGAGCGCCGCTGTGTTGGAGTTTTCCCCGGGGAACGAGAGGGTCGCCTCCCTGTGCCTACGGGTTGCGGGGAGTAAGGCTCTGACTGTTGTTTGTGCTTATGCACCGAACAGCATTTCGGAGTATCCGGCCTTCTTGGAGTCGGTGGGAGGGGTCCTGGAAAGGGCGCCGCCTGCCGACTCCATAGTTCTCCTGGGAGACTTCAACGCTCACGTGGGCAATGACAGAGAAACCTGGCGGGGCGTGATTGGGAGGAACGGCTTGCCCGATCTGAACCTGAATGGTGTTTTGTTGTTGGACTTCTGTGCTAGCCACAGTTTGTCCATAACGAACACCATGTTCGAACATAAGGTGGCTCATAAGTGTACCTGGTACCAGAACATCTTAGGCCGGAGATCAATGATCGACTTTGTAATCGTATCATCTGATCTGCGGCCGTATGTCTTGGACACTCGGGTGAAGAGAGGAGCAGAGCTGTCAACTGATCACCACCTGGTGGTGAGTTGGATCAGATGGCGGGGGACTCGGCTAGAGAGACCTGGCAAGCCCAAACGTGTAGTGAGGGGGAACGTCTGGCAGAGGATCCTGTCCGGGAGGTCTTCAACCTCCGGAAGAACTTCTCACAAATCCCGAGGGAGGCTGGGCACATGGAATCCGAGTGGACCTTGTTCAAAGCCTCTATTGTGGACGCGGCTTCTCGGGGCTGTGGCCGAAAGGTCATCGGTGCCTGTCGTGGCAGCAACCCGAGAACCCGGTGGTGGACACCGGGGGTGAGGGAAGCCGTCAAACTGAAGAAGGAGGCCTTTCGGGCCTGGCTGGCCCAGGGGTCTCCTGAAGCAGCTGACGGGTACCGGCGGGCCAGAAGGGCTGCAGCGGCGATGGTCGCGGAGGCTAAAACTCGGGCATGGGAGGAGTTCGGGGAGGCCATGGAGAAGGACTTTCGGTTGGCCTCAAGGAAGTTCTGGCAAACCATCCGACGGATCAAGGAAGGGAAAGCAGGGTCTACCCCAGGCTGTTCTCAGCAGGGGGGGGGGGGGGGGGGGGAACTGCTGACCCGGACTGGGGACATCGTCGGGCGGTGGAAAGAGCACTTTGAGGAACTCCTAAACCCGGCCAACATGTCCCCCGGAGAGGGATTCACCCATATCCCTGGCAGAGGTTGCTAAGTTAGTCAAAAAGCTCCTTGGTGGCAAGGCGCCAGGGGTGGATGAGATCCGCCCTGAGATGCTGAAAGCGCTGGACATTGTTGGGCTGTCTTGGTTGACACGCCTTTTCAGTGTCGCATGGGGGTCGGGAACAGTGCCCATGGACTGGCAGACCGGGGTGGTGGTTCCCATCTTCAAGAAGGGGGGCCGGAGAGTGTGCTCGAACTATCGTGGTATCACACTGCTCAGCCTCCCGGGAAAAGCTTATGCCAGGGTGCTGGAGAGGAGGCTGGAGAGGAGGCTCCGACCGCTTGAAGAAATTTGCTCAAGGCGTTCCTGAGACAGCACAAGAATGGCACGAACATTAGGTCACAGCCTCCGACCATAGCTGTCGCTAGTGTGGAGGCGTGACAATGTATCTTCTCCGTTATGGCCAGAAGAGAAACGGAGCCCTGCTGGGGGAGTTTTACAGCATCATTTTTGGATACTGACCATCCAGCTTCTGGGTTTCTGTCTCCGGATGCAGAGTATCGTTTTCTGAAGGAACTAGCTGTCGGACAATTTAAAACTTCACCAGTAAGGATCTGTGATATTTTGTATTGTGTCCATAATAGAGAAAATATATGTATCAGTGCACTAGTGGTTGTTTTGGATTGCAGCTCGCTTTGGAAGTGTGGACATTTCGGGCGCCCGTTGCGAAGAAAAAAAGCAGTTTGACTTTGGTGCTAATTCTTGTCTCAATTGTGGTCTGATAAAATGTAAATTCAACACCTCATATTTGTATTTTCCAAGCTTCTATAACTGTCTTCTGTCTTGTTTTGTGCAACCCGTGTGAGAGATCGGTAATCGGTACGCAGCTGTTGAGGCTTGCTTCCTACAAAAGTGGGCATGGTTTCATAGGTTACAAAGGTTAAAAATAACCATATCCAGAAAGGGTTACCCTCAGAATGCACCCAGAAATATTCCTATTTTTGGATATGGAGTGAATGTTTTCAAAGTTTTAATGTAAAATGAAATAATTAAGGACAACATGTCTAAACTTTCTATTCTGAAAAGGAGATGAATTTTTTATGAGCATCATCTAGTTTTTTTAAGCCTGACGTAGGAGGCCGAGCATTCTCTGTGGCACACTTTTCAGGCTTTATAAATAAAATATGACGTTCACATGGGTGTGCTTAAGCAACAAAAAGAAACACTGTCTGGGTTGTTCTACAATGATTTCAAATAAATCTTTTGTGAATAAGAAAAAAAAGACACAAGCAAACAAAGTCATTGTCACTTTAAGTAAGTCTTTTCATGATCAGAGTGTATGTGGGAATATTGCCCAGTATTAAAGAAATCAATCAAAAGTGGGGGTTCTGATCTCATTATATCGGTAAATTAGAGTTCTAACGATGGTTTAATTGCATAGTGATACAGTCAAAATTGATTCATTTGTTTGTTGGATTCCAGGCCCATGGTGGCTCTGATTGTCATTTAAAGATGGGTAACCCATTAATTCTGCTCATAAAGGTATCGGTCACAGCAGCTGTCACACACTGTAAGTCATGACTGACAATAACGATGCTAACACAATGCTAATCCAGCGCAGTTTAAAGACCAAATTACAAAGTCAAGGTGAGTTTGCTTTTGTGTGTGACTTCTGCATGGGTAACATCGATAAAACTGCTTCATCTTTATGAATTCCTCTCTTTCATGTGATAGTGATTGCTCTGTTTAATTAAAATATTTAAAAAACACAGACCTTTTCCTTCTGCATTGTTCCGAGGATGTGGGTTCCTTTTATAGAAAATGAAGTTACGTCTGTACTACTAATTTGCAACAGTAACAACAAGCTACCATACAAGGTGTCAGTGTCTTGCCCAAGGACACTTGTCCCACAGCCTCATAGGTATTTTAGCCACATACATGACAACGCCTGGTTCTAGCTATTGTTATGCTGTTATGTTTGTAAGCCATGCAGTCTGGTCCTTGACTGATTGTCTCAATACCATTTGGATCATATACCACCACCTTGAGGTTGATATATTTATTTATATTTTTATTTTATAAATGTCGTGACAACTTGATATTGACTAAGAAAACACACATTCTTTTAGGATGTATTAAAATAGCTTTTGTGACCTCTGACTTTTCCTCTGTAGCCATCATCAGGCTACTTTGTGTTTAGTGCTAATTAGTAAATGTTCGTATGATATGCTAAATTAAGATGTGAAAATTGTAAAGTGCAGTATTAGCATTTAGTTCAAAGCACTGCTTTACTAAAATACAGCCTTACAGGGCCGTTAGCATGAACTCTTAGTCCTGTTATGGTTATATTTAGTAATGTGAAGCACTCTATTAAGATTAAGGAAAGCTCGTGGTCTTGGTTAAACATTGAAAAAGTTAACAGTGACTTGAAACACGAGACAATAAAACATTTAACAAAACCCTTTGTTTTTGTTAAATGACTTTAACCGAAGGGCTTATGCTGTCTAACCACAGACAGTACTGGATGTGAACCTGTGTTGTCATGGTGCTGCCTTTTCTACGCCTACCATCCACCCAAACACTTCCCTTGGATTTTCATCAGACTTGGATTTGGAAATATGTTGCTTGTGAACATAATCCATGCATCATTAGATTTCTAGTTGTATTGATTATTAAATGGAGACCACTGTTAATGGTACATTGTGACAAGCGCAGTATTTTCTCCACCTTTAACATATAGGGCCGTGCTGTGTTTGAGCACCACTGGAGATCCTACTGTATACAGTATGTGTGTCGCTTTTTGATTGCCTCTGAGGAGCAACAAGGAGACATGGCTCATTAAAAATTAATGTATTTGGTGGTGTGGGGGGATCGATGGATACAACAATAAAATACATTTAGTGTGGACCCTGCAGTGACATCAGGGGTATCTCAGTCAGCATTGATATGATGAACTCTTTAAAATGATTGAAGTTGGTCTTCAAAAAAATGCAGTTCAAATCCCAGGGCCGCTGGCTAACATGAATCACAGCCAAGATACTGAAGTCATGACCTTAATTCTTTCATTTAACTGTGATGCTCTTTGATAATGACAATGACAACCAAGAGCACCAGGTACTGCACCCAACCCACAGCTATATTTCATGAGCCAAACAGGATTTCAATTCAATCTATTGCATTCATTTTTGTGAATTATAGGTAAAGATGCCCTTTGGATTAGAATATTTTTGTGCAGTATGAGACTATATGTGACACTGTGTGCAAGGTTAGTTAAAGTTAAGGTGTAACCCATTTCTACATTGTCTTTTTCAGAGTCAATGAAATGAAAGGTCGAGAAAGGCAGACACACTACACACAAAGCAGCACACAACAAGACTATAAAAGTCCAGAGTTTAAAACAGGCTTTCAGATGTTGATTATGCTTACTAACTCAAATCGCTAACATCATTATAATGAATCCTCTATGAACCTTTAATAGCTCTGTTGCAATGTCATTGCAATCTATGAAATAGATATTCTGCTGTGAATCACAAACGTCCACCTCATGGTGGCGCTAGAGGTAAAGCCCTGGGGACCATGAATGTCATGGACAAAATGTCATGGCAATCTATCTGGTATTTGTTGAGATATTTCAGCCTGGAACAAAGTAGTGGACTGGCTATTGGTCATTGCCATCCCTAGTTGGCTTTCCCTCGACATGCAGCAGCAAACAGAACCATTTTGAAAGCTTTGATTTAAAGAACTGTGGGTTGGAATGGACCTCAGGTTTACTGATATGGGGATGAATGCTGCTGACAATTGAATGCTGCCTCTCCAAACTCTGGGGAGAGAAAGCCAAACCTGCCACCGACAATCTGAGAGGTCTGGATGGTTCATAACATAGCTGCAGATCCGACATGTATTTTGATCAAACCGTCCACTGCTTAAAGAAAATCAATGGCAGTATTTTAAAAAAAAAAATTTACAAGACGCCAGTGCAAAGATTTGAGAAACTGAGAGATGTGCTGTCTTGTGAGGAATCTAGCAGCAGAGTTTTGAATAAGCTGCAGCATTTCAGAGAGCGCTGTGGGCCGTTTACAAGGCTACGTTGTGTGCTTTTGCATTTGAAAGATTATCTGATGTACAGTTTGTAGTTTGTAGTTTTTAACAATTGCATGAATATTGTATTGATCAATTAGGGTAGAATGAACAGCCATCCATGTCATCCTAACCTTTCTAGGAGTGCTTTTGGCTGACAGGATTTCACTGTATGTTAAAATGCTGACAAATTATGAAAAATGAAGAAAAACAATCTTATTAAGCTTTTTTACCTGTCCCAAAGGGCAGGAAGACTTTTCTGAAAGGTGATTGAGCATTGTCTGACCACGCATCTGATAAATCTATCCAAAATGTGCAACAATTGCTTCGTGAATAATGAAAGCCTCCAGAATATTGATATTGAATCGTTTCACACTTGGTTTAACAATCCTTTCAACATGAGAAAGAAATCATTAAGCCCATTCTCTTATTTCCTCTTGAGTTTGTGCAACACTGTGGCGCCAAAGATGAATATTGTATCTGGGAATCTAAACTGTCAGCTGTGGCCAAAGTTAAGTGAAATTTTCACTCAGAAGACCGTGCTCCAGAGGATAATCCTGATGAATTTGTCATCCCTGAACCAATTTTCACTTTCCAGTAAAGTATCTAAACATCTACAAGAGGACTTAATACGTATGAACATTCATGGTTCTCAGAGGATGAATCATACTGACTTTCCCCTGACATTTCCTCCAGCACCAACACACACGCAGTGGACATTTTTTGATTTTAGCCAAATGTCTCAACAACAGATGGATTGTCTGGACATTTAGTGCAGACACTAAAGTCTCCCTCAGGATAAATTCTAATAATATTGGTGATGCCTTCACTTATCGTCCAGCACATCATCTCTCATTCTTTGGTTTATTACTAAATACCTGCAGAGGTAATGATAGTCCTATCAGCCTCGGCTTTACTTTCAGGTTTGACCTAGCAGATGGTAGCATGCGGACACACTAAACTAGCCAAAAGAACTGCTGTGGCTACGTAGCTGCTAGCATGATTGGAGACGCGTAGTCTTCCAAGGAAAAATGTAATAAAAGTAAAGTCAGCTTCAACAGATTTAATATTTCTTAATATTAACATTTGTCCATAAGTACCAGCATTAAATTAAGATTAGATAGGCCATTTATGCCTGTGCCCCCCTCCTTCTCCCCTCCCTAAATAGCAACCCTGAGCTAAATGGTTCTGCTACAGTAACATAATGTCTTCTGGCACAGTGAAAGCCCTCAAGTATTCAATGATAATAGCATCAAGAGCCACCCGGGGATCAGGTTCAGGTGCAAGTTGGACATGTACTGCCGCCACACACATTACAGCTGAATAATCGCTCTCCTCAAGGATCCTGGAGAAAATAATAAGACAAATGCGCTCAAGTTTTTTTTTGTAATTGCCTCTGCAGTTTATTCAAATCTATGTTGTTGGGAGTTCACTGTGCTGCAAACAAGTCTACAATATCCTTATTTTTCCTTCAGCTGTAACAGTTTTTGATCTCCCAGACATGAATCCAAATGACCAGGTGTGTTATGTGGAAAAACTGCGTGGTATTTCAGATCACAAATACTTTTGTTCCTTTGAAAAAAGCCCAGGAAGATCAAACACATAATTGGGCACTCTGGAGACAATAAAAAGGTAACAAACACTGTCTGCATGTGAGAAAATCTGCTTCACACATCCTAACATTAAATTCCTTCTCCACATTGTTTTACATTAGTTCTTGTATCACTCTTACTCATAAGGCATATCAAATTATTACAGCCCTCAGTGGAGTGATCATCCACACCATCATCTCAGTCATTAAAAGTCAGCGAAAGTAACTTTTAATGACATATTCCCTTGTTATTCTACTAGAAATAACTAAAAAAATAATTGTGTTTTAAAGTCCAATGTTAGAAACCATTCCCTGACCTAGAAACTACAGAAAGTTTCTCAGCATGTGTTAAATATTTATCCCAAACCGGCTCTCTTATTACCTACACTTACATGGTCATGTTGTTGCCTCCCAAATATCTCCATATGATCTTGAGCCAGAGAACCATTGATTACATTTTGGTAGTGCTCCAGATCTGTGATTTCAACCATTAGACAGTTATTGTTTTGAATCCATAACAATGAATTTACAGCAGATGAGGCTTGATTACAAATGCTGAAGACGTATCTGCAGGATTTAGGAACCAATTGGAGGTATAAATGACACGATGAGTGAAGTTGTTGTGCGGGCAGGTTTTAGCGGAGCATTGCGGTCTTAACGTCCTTCTCAGTTTGATACTATTATGCCTGATGCCCCTATGAGTCTGGGCTACGTCCAGGTTTAGAAAACTGCAGGACAAGAAAATGATGATCACATATGCTTTTAATGTTTTTCATTTTAATGAAGTTTGCTTTCCATTCTTTACCCCTGCCTCCCGATTCTTTGCAGGAGTAGTAATTGCCTTGCAGGGATTCTGGGGCAGCGCAGTAGTCAGACACTGCGTTAGATATCCATCTATGCCTCTGTTCTTGGGGTAATTAAGGTTTGGAGTCACCTCAGGATATATTGTGGCTCTTCAAACTAGCTGGCTTTAGCAATTTGTGTCGAAGAGTAGGGGGTATTTCAACGAGTGCAAGAGTTAGGAAAGTGCCTCATGTCCTCCTGAGTGAACCTGTCTAAATCCATTGGTATTGTTTGGGATGAGGCATAATTCTTTAAAGAAAGGGGCTATTTGTGTCTTTATTATGGCGCTGCAGAAGGAAATTACACTATATCTGCAACAGCTACCTAGGGTAATTTTAGGACTGAGTCCTCTACCATTCAAATATTAACGCTATGGTGCTGTCTATTGTCAAGGAAATGACTTGGAGCACAAAGATAATGGATGCCATTATAGAAGTGAAAAGCATTTCTTCCCCCCATTTTTTCAAGATATAGTGAGGCGAAACATTATTTGCACGGTAAAAATTATAGAAAATGAAGGCTTAGAATTATACTATCAGTTATTATATATCAATAAAGGATTACATCTATATAATTAAGGCAGCAGTGCATCCCAGTTGGCTCCATCACAAGCACAACAACAGTTAATTGCTTTGTGCCGGAGACAGCCTCTTCAACGACTTTGGAATAAGGTCTGACAGCAGCCTGTCCTTCCAACATAAAGTGAAACCACAGTTGGGTCTTTGCCTTTTAGATCAGAGCCATTCTTCTTTTTCTCTGTGGCGAGTAGGGCAGGCTCTAAGCTCTGGTTAGGGGGTACAGGGAGCCAAGATTGGTCCAGACAGTCAATAAGGGCAGTCTGATTACCATTTTCATCCTATCTGTGTGTTTCTATCGATGAAGAGAGCTGGTGGTAAAAATGACCAAAGCAAACGTCTTGGCGGGTGCTCGAATAACAAGAGCACAACACAAGAATGGCAAGCTGCAAAGACTCTTGAATATAAAGACCATAGCCCCGTAGCCCCAAGGGAGAAGCTGTGATCTATTTACAAAACTCTTGGGCCCTGTGATAAGTAACGGCATCAGAATCAAACACTGGTGGTGCATGCTGGTGTTGTTGCCTACATGAAAGCAGCTCAAGTAAGAACCAGAACTCTCATCTCCAGCGTGTCTTCCTGACAAGATATGTCTCAGACATCTCTGCCACTGCAGATCCAGATTCAAAGGTGCGTGTGATTGGATCCATGTTTTAAGGTGATGCTTAGGTTTGATGCCAGTGCTTCTGACAAGTCACAGTCACTCGTACAAATGCTCTCCTCCGTAAAATATCTGCTCTTTTGCTTCATAGTCGTCTCAGCTTTGTGTCCTTGATGAATACCTCACCGAAAGCCACACAACATTCTATACAAGACAACACAAAAGGGCAACAACAGTTTTCTTTTCTCATCGCTTCATACGATTCAGATCTGAGAATTAAACCCACATATTTACCGAAAATGTCATGTCTCTTTGACAAGTTCAGCTCATTGGTTTGATTTATGCTTTTCAAAGCTTATTTTTCAGGTCTATGTTCTATGAGGTCTATGGGTCTATGATAAGTTTGTGCCCTTTTTTTCATTTTGTCATCTGTTACATCAACGTACCTGACATGTTCCCTCAGGTGCTCCATGATGTTTTGCTGGAGCCAATTTTTGTGATCATGTCACCACTTTCCTCTGTGCCCTGGAGAAGATCCTTCATATAGTGATGCCATGTTTATGCTTAAATACTCATGAATCTGATATTCAGTTGAAGGTTGATGGGGGAACATAAAGCAATTGGCTTCGAACTAGTTGCAATGAAAACATTTCTTTAGAATTCCGCTGCAAATGATAGTTGAAGGATTGACTTCTTTGACCTATAATATGTATGATTTATTGTATATATTTAAATAACTTTAACAGATTCCTGTCATATTTTAATATAAACCATTGTTGACAGTTGTAGTTTTGTTTCCCCCAAATCTGAAGCACAAAACCTCCCGGCCCAAAGCTACTAACCATCCACAGAGTGACGTTCCTGCCTTCACTGCCCCAAGATTCTTATTTTCTTGATTTTCCAGATAGCTGGTTCAGCCTGTCCAGAAACCAAATGAGAGAGCGAGTGTTTGTGACAGGAGGAGACACAAGAGGAGAGGTGACATATTTGACTGCCATTATGTTTGCAGAGTCCTCACTAGATGGCAGTGTAGTGTAGGAATATTGTTTGAAAAGTTTTACCAGACAAGGCATCATTTTAGAAACTTTCTCTGAGTGTGTGTGTGTGTGTGTGTGTGTGTGTGTGTGTTTGTATGTGTGTGTGTGTGTGTCTGTGTCTGTGTGTGTGTGTTGGTATAACATAACTGCTGAATGTTATAGAGGTATAGAGGAAGTGTCTGAGTCTCACCATTTGGATGTTTATTTTAATAACCTTCATCTGACTGTGACCTTTGACCTCCCTGGGTGCACTCCTTGGCTGGGGCCGTTCTGTGGGTGTGGTTCAGTGGTTGCAGAAAACTCAGGAAATGAATGTTTTATCAGCCTGTGCAAATACAACAACAGCATAGTGGAGGAAAAGAGAAAGGTCTATATTTGACTCATCAGCTGCTGCCAACTTAAATAAAATCCTCAGAGGGCGGTTTCCTGTTGGTTTCTCCTCCAAAACATCTGGATTTTTATTAGATGGATCAAATCTATGTTTATCGAGAACAACAATATTATATTGTGGGTTTCACAGCAGAGCCTTATTGAGCTGTAATCTGAACAATTAGCTAACACATGTCACTCTCTTGGTGCTTCTTGAAGGTGTTTTAAGTGTAAGTAATATTTTGAGAAGATAAACAGCACCCAGACCCACCTATCATGGGCATGCATCCCACATATACTGCCTGGTGTATTCAGGAGGTGCAGTAAAGAGGGAGAGCAGCACATCCTACTCACTCACTGTTAGAGAGTACGTGGGAGGAGGTGATAGCGGGCAAACATTCACTGTGTGCAATGTCCTCCTCGACAGCGAAATTTAGAAACATGAAGCATGCTCAATATGCAGAGGAAAAAGATGCCTGGAAGGACATTGCTGCAGTTTTCCTCCATTTATGGTTAGATACAGATGTACTAGTAATTCCTGCTTAATAAAGTATTAGCTTTTTTTTATTATCTAGTTTTGAAGTGCTTAAAATCCTAAGATTTAGGGAAATTAGCCAGCATTACAGCAAAGAAGGATTAAGCATTTATAATAAATGTTGGGGGTGAAGGCTTGTCCCTCCCATTTTTTCAGTTCAGTCCAGTCCAATCTAAGAGCTTGGTCTCCAGAACCTCCTCTGACAAGTTCCCCTGCTTTCCTGTGAGAATAGGCAGCAGCCGTCATAGAGGAGCCGAGGGAGTTCAGGAGATCAGAGGCAAAGCAGCAGTTGCCTCTCTTCTGGGAAACCAGATGACCCTCTTCAAAGTGATAATGTAAACAGCTAGTAACTGCTGGAACCGTGGGAGTTTGAAGTAAAACCTGAGGAATTCTCCTGCAGGATAAGTTTAAAAAACGAACAACAAACAATACCGTAAGTTGTATTCTTTTTATCTTTTTACCTTATTGAAACAGATGTTTGCTGGAGCTAAGAACAAAGCGTTGCGTAGCATGGTGCAATTTTGTAATCTGTGGGGTTTGAAGCTCTGGGAGAGGAAGAGGTTAATTTCAATGCGCTGTTAGCAGATAAAGGACTCTTTACGTGATAGACACTATTTCCAATATATCAAGACATGGTGTGTATGTGTTCTGTGCATTACCTTTTCTTTGAGCATTAACATCTATTTTTACAGCTTTCTCAAGCTCAAACATTGAGGTAGCGCTTCGTTGTTAAACCGGCCCGTCTGCAGCTGCACTATCAACTCCAGCTGCAGAGGCTTTAAACAGCTGCTTTCAATTAATGTCAGCCCCTCCAAAAATGAACAGGCATTTGTTGACTTTAGATGTGGGGCTCGGGCAGAAACCGGATTTCATAACGTGTGCCTGGTGATGTGAGTTATAGAGCGCCATAAAAATGAAAAGGCAGGTCTTGACCCAAACCCTTTCAGCCGTGCAACGGATTGTTCCTGTTCACATTTTTACAGTTTTCATTTTATGAATTTTTAACGTCGGATTCCGTTTTATGATGTCATCAGCTCGTCGCTCAGTGAATTTCATAATAAAATGGCATTCTTTTACTGCACTAATTGTGGATGCTTTTCAGTTTGTCGTAAATGTCAGGTGTTTTGCATAAATGTTCGACGTTTACAGGAATTTTACAGCATCACTAAATTTAAAATCAACACTTCCCTTTTCCCAGGGTGTTGGTTTACGAGGTGACATATATGAAGGATCTGTTAGCTCGACCACAGCCTTGAGTAAAAGTGAACCGCGCACTAACCACTAGATCTCCAACATGGAGGCCATCCAAAGACAACCACTGTGGGGACTACAGCCAACTCCTCTAGTTAGGTAAACAGTCTATTTCCACACCACCGCAATGTGTGTGTATCGACATGCAGGTGTGTCTCAATGCGCTTCTACACCCAAAAGCTGTGAAGGCACCGATTCAACTGTAACAATGTAAATTGTTTCAGGTTCAAAGTGTGCTATGTTGTTGCCACCCACCCTGCTGTGGGAGTGTAACAGGGCCATTTTTAGAAAGTCGGGATATATTCTGTGTGAAGTTGTCAAAACAATGGCATTGTTTTGTAGCAGAAATACAAAGTTTGTGGTACAAGTTCTCCCCAAGGTTAATGCACAAGCATTAGTTTGAGGTTTATGCAAATGTTTATTTTAATGTACAGCGTTACTGGAAAACTACAGTAGGGCAAGCAGCTACACCTTCTTTGCTCTGTAACATTTGAATGTGTTGAAAACAATTAACCATTCCCACAAATTTGAATTATGGGCGTTTAAATAATGCTCTGATAAGTCATTCATATTGCCCAAATGTCCATCAAGTTAGACAGTGCCTCATCAGAATCAGAATCATTTATTGCCAAGCACGTTTGCACATACAAGGAATTTGACGAGGAAGGTGCATAACAATAAGCAATAAATAATAAACATAAGCAGTAATCGAGACAACATTTTAAAAGAAATATGGTAAACAAAAAAACAGATAACAGTACGTTAAAACAAGTATTTGTTATAAAATAAATGTGGCATGTGTATTTTTTAAAGAAAAGATGTGAAAGGGAGTTGAAGGAAATTGAGTCAGAGTCCCGGGTTTTGTTGATGAATCATAACAAATCATCAAACTTGTTATATTGTCTGCATGACAGAATGACTTGAGAACAGCACAGATAACTCACATGAAAACAATGACAGGTTTAGGCTTTTACAGTTACGTAGAAGGTGGTCCACAACTCTTTGTGGTCCATGATCACATTCAGGTTTTTGAGGGCGAACTATGTGCAGCTGTGTGAAGTTATATCTAAATATTTTTTAAACAATTTTAAGCTTCACAGATTACTGTGCTGCCATATGCTCAACGGGTCAGGTTGAGTTGATGAAAAAAAGTGGCCAGCAGTGGCCAAAGTATAATTACCAGAAATGGTTATGTGTAAAAGGGGTCTGGAAAAACTCTGAAAGTGCTGTGGCCAATATTTCAAAGATATCTGTAGGTAATTAATACAGAATGGCTGAAATTAATGAGGGAATACAACAGCCCTTTCCTTTGCGCTCTAAATACAAGGAAGAACAATCAGTCAAGGAGGCTGAATAACTAGTTATATTTGCTTCTCCTCATTGTATTTCCATGAACTGGTGGAGTTCTATTTTCTCTTTTCATGCATTCTTGTCTGTAAAAGTGGACGTTATCTGGCAGAGATTCAATCTTCTAATTCAGCCTCAGACAAGATACAGCGTATGCATTGGTAACCGTGGCAACCGTGCTGGGAACAGGCCTGAGACAAAGGTGTCATTTTTTCCTCTCCATGTCAATCATGATTAACATGTACATCTGTCGCTCTGGATGTTTGCAGTATACTTTCCGAGTGGTTCCCAATAAACCGTGATGGTGATTGTCTATTCATTCATCGGTCCCAATAACAAAGATCCACTGAAAGCCGACTCTATTCTGTATTATTCTCATCACGCAGTACTTTGGTGACATCTGCGGTATCTGAGAGTACAGGCTGAATTTAGACCTTCATCCGGTGTCTTGAAACAAGACTCTGCAGATTCTACAGAAAGAGAGAAACTGTTTATTTTTCATTCCACAGAATCTTACATCCGAAAAATAGGTTATATGATCTAACAAAGTCATTGTCATAATATCCAATGAACCAAACATTGTCACCTAGAGCTGGCTTTGTTGTAGTCCTGTACTTATGTAAATCATCAGCTATGAGGTGTTTTATTATCAATGACCTGAGAATAAAGAGCTATCAAAGATGTTTGTAAAAAATGAAAACCCTGTGAAACAGTTGTACAACGTTTATGTGGCTCTTAAAGAGCTTTTGTCAAATTTGAGAAAATGACCTCGATGATGTCATTATCAGCTTAGACTTGGAGGCAACACGTGTATAACATACGACATCTGTGTTACAAATTGGGGTGGGAAAGACATGCCCTGTTAACAGGCAGCGAGGGTCTAATGAAAGAATGAAACTATTGAGTTGCATCATGGGAAGTAGGGACTAGGGACTAAAAGCCAAGATATCTGGAGCTCCACTGGATTCATTGTTTTCCTTTTCTCTTTCACTCACAAGTCATTAAACTTCAGAGAGGTTCACTAAATCACTGTAATAAAATATATATCTAACCACATGATTCATATTTTTGTATGAAATAATGAATGCAATTTTATTTAATAGGGGAAATTGTCAATTGATTTTAATGGTCCAGTTTTCCACTGATGATACATTTTGGAATGCTCTACCATAGATTTCATACACTCCCATACATTATTAATAGCCTATGTTACTCTACCAATGTGTAATGTTGACAAGAGTGCAGCTCGTACTGTGAGCCTCCTCTACATTCTCCCTAAATGTACTGGACAGTCTGTAGGCTGTATCATATTAGACCCTTCAGCTTATTCCAGTTCAGAGAAAACCAAAAGACATCCACAGCCATTACCGTCATGAACTCAAACCTATGAGCAGCAGAAATGAGACTCTGCAGGCCAAAAGGTGGATTCATGCATCCCTGCGTTTTCAGTGCAACATGCTCTGCCTGCCACAGTGCCAGACTTTCTTAAGCTCAACCAAAGTTCAACATGATGCTGATTGTTATTCTTTGTGCTGATGTCTCTCTCACAGGTTTTACTGTGGATTCCAGGCAGCATTTGTGTGTCTGCATGTGGAAGTTATTTCCAGAGGAGTAGCAGGTTTGTGACAAGACAAAGGTGTGCTTTTATCTGCGGACATCATTATCCTCAAAAGTGATCTGTATGAATGAGCCGTCGACTAATAACACCTGACATTTGGTCAATGCTGTCAAGATAGACTGCCCTCGCTGAAAAGTTCAAATAGTCAGCAAGAATGCGGGGGCTGGCGGGTGGGAGGATGTTGAGTGTGTGTTTAGTGTGTGTTTGTGTGTGTGGAGACATTTAAGCTTGTATGTGGTTTCGGTGGGAGCTCTGCCAGAAACAGGGAGGCAGGGTTTCAGGGTTTGAGGGTTCACACAGCCCTGGAGTGAGGAAGTTCTGCTTTTCATTACATCAAACCCATATGTCCACATTGTTGCTCCGCCTCCCAGACTCCACTCTATGTCCTGGCATTGTTATGTCAGTCAGTCTCTCCTTGCTCCTACAATCTAGATATGTGTATGTCTGATTGTGTGGGATTAAAGGGGTAATAACTCTAGCAGGGGCAGGGTGCTGGGAAAATTAGAGATTCCTGCGTTGCCTTCACTTAAATGCATTTGAATATTGCTATACAATACTCTCTGGAGAGACCGGCGAGCACGGCAGAGAAGAGTTGTGAGGTATAAAGGCTGCACAGCTTCGCATTTGCTTTAATCTTGATCCCATTTCCCGTTTCTGTAACAAACGAGCACAAGGCTTGCTTATTATCGCTATATTCTAATTAGATGATCTTATGTGCTATTTGACTCCCAAGAAAGCAAAGACAGCGCATTTAGTGATGATCCTTTTGCTTATAAATTCATGTCTGATGTAGTGTAGTATAGTTGCACACAGCATATTACTTAGAATCATGTGTATCACTGTATTCGGCACATGAAAATTATCAGGGTACATTGTGTTTCTAGGATCACAATGTAGGGAATAAAAGAAATCCGAGATAGTGTTGTGTTTCCTCCTAGAGAGAACGGCTGTGTTTTATTGCTTTCTTAGAACCAACATCCCATACTGTAAAACACTTTTTGGTGGGAGGTGCTGACTTTTTTGAGGGAAGCACTTGTTCTGACTTTGAAGAGCTTCTGTTATTTTATGGCTGGGCCATATAGCTTTGATGAAAACCTCCACTGAGGGGCCTTGGCAACACAGGAGCCTGTTATTTATGAAATGAGGTGGTGGAAGCTAATGAATCGCGCACACACACACACACACACACACACACACACACACACACACACACACACACACACACACACACACACACACACACGAAGACCGAACAGGAAAACAGATCACAAACTTTGGCTCAAACTTTGGCAATGTAAAACAAGTTCCTTGTGGGATATTTTAGGCATGGGCTACCGCGAGAGATAAAAAAAAGACACACACACAAAAAAAAGAAGTACGGTCGCAAAAAACGACAAGTCGGTCCAGGAAAGCTTCAGTGTTGTAAAGAAGAGCCTAAAAAGCAGTCGGCTGGTCCTGAGTGGCCATTCCTTTGTCCCGCTGCATACATAAGGCCCGGTGGTGGGTGGATAAGTGAAGTCACATGGTCACTTTTCCTTTTTTTGTCCCCCCCCCCCCACACACACACACACACACACACACACACACACACACAAACACACCCACACCCTCCTCCATGCAGCCGCTCTTCACTCTTCTTCATCTCGCCACTCACCCGCAGCAGGCAGCCTGTGCTCCGTCTGGAGACTGTAGCGGCGCCAAGTTGCGCTCTTTCGCACACAATGTATCCGAGCCGGGAGTAAAACCCCCGGAGCCTCTCTCGTGCGGAAGGAAAGTCGACACCCCGCCGTCCGGAACCGGTGAACCCACGAATTGAGCACTTTGTTTTCAGGTAACTTTATCAACTTACAGTAACATTTTTTCCCCTCCTCGTGGGTTTGTGTTTGCCCCCCCCCCCACCACCACCACCCCCTCCACCCGCGGTACTTTTCGCAGTATAAAGGTGGTTTAAAGTTGTCCGTTTGACGCCGTGTACCGAGTGTTCTACCGTTCTCCTGCGAAAAAACCACCGGTAGAAGTTTACGTTTGGTTTGCAGGCCTAATGTGACGGGAGTCGTGGCCGCCCGGGTCTCCTTGTATTCATCCAGGTACCGCGGCGGCACCGGAGGTGCTAACCGCTATTCAAACGGGCTCGTTTACGTGAGGCCTACCTTTTTGTTTACTGCTTTTATAGCTGCTGGGTTAAAGGTGGAAGTGGGGAGGCTTTTATGAGTCGGCCTCCATCTGTGTAGAGAAGAAATGGACAGCGAGCTTCTTTTTTTTTTTATAGAGAACATACAAAGTGAGAGGAGACTAAACCTGTGAGAATGAGAGTTGTTGGGGCTTCACATTCACTGCTGTGTTATTGAATTGTAATTACTTGTGTGAATAATAATTGCATTAAGTTTACAGCTGCAGTGACTAACTCATCATCTTTTTTTTTTTTTGCACATCAACAGCTTTGCACTCAAAAGCAGCATCAATCATAAGACAATGTCCTCCCCGCTTTTGTCTCAATCCCTGTTATTACATGAGTCACCACAGCACTACATACAGTATCGTTCCTGGTGAATCGACAAACCCGTTGCCTTGACAGCCTCGATGTGAAGTAAGCCACGACGTTTCATCTTTTTGTTACAGATCCCAGAGGAAGAGTAGGAGGCTGCGCAGCGAAGACATGAGCCTGGTGGAGGTGAGGCATGTGGAGGGGTCCCTCACCCTGTCCCTGTCCAACAACGACCCCAAGGAGCGCTATTTCGACCATGTGGACGGCAGTGACCCAGAGTACCTCCGCAGCAAGAACATGTCGCCGGACCTGAGGCAGGACTTCAACATGATGGGGCAGAAGAAGAGGGTCACCCAGATCTTGCAGAGTCCAGTATGTAGCCCGCAGCTCCGTATAAGTGGCCTCCTACACAAAAGCTTTTAGCGTGTATGAGTAATTATCAGAGCTTTCAAAGCCGGAGAGGCACCATCACTCAAGGCCGACTTAAATGCATTGTTTATTTATTTTTATTTGAGGGTCATTTCATACACACTGATGGGTTTAGCTGTGGTTTACACTGCAGCTGGAATTAAATGTGGTACCCTCACAGATAAACATTGACATATCAGTGTTCATCTCTGCTGTTAATGTTAATACAGATTGTGGGTGCAAACAAATTGTTTTTTAAAAGGAAGAATAGACATATTTTAACACATTTCTTAAAATACACAATATCTGTATTGTAAGCTAGAGATAAACTGCTTGTCGATCAACAGCAAATTAACTCTCAACAATTTTTGGTCATCGATTAAACTTTTAAGTACGGTTTTAAGCACGTTCTCTGGTTCCAAAAATACGTTGGCTTTATTTGTCTTCCACAATATTAAGGTTCAAGATATTTGGGTTTTGGACTGAGGGTCAGGAAAAAACAAGGAATATAAACGGGCATTTTTGCTTTTTTGAACATATAATGAACATATTATCTGGTTGTCGCCCTACTTGTAGTATTCTCCTTTCATTCTGCACCCATATACTGCAGGAGATAATATCCCAGAAACAGAGCAGTACAGTCGAGTTAGATCAAATATACACATGCCAAAGAAGTGCATGAAAATAAGACACGCTCACACTCTGTGGTTGCATAACAGACCCAACAAGTGGAGCTCATCTCATCACCATGGGAACCACGGTTGGATGAAGCAGAATGCTGGAGCTTAGCTGCATAGAGAGAGAAAAGTGCTTTTTCAATACTCACAGGCTACTTCTGAAGGCAAACATTGATTGTAAGGTTTAATGCGATCCCCCTGCTTCTAGTCAAGTCCTTTTCATAGACACACAAAGAAGGTTCTAGTTGTATTTGGTGATTTGTTCACCGATTTAATAAGCATGCTGTGCTCTCTGGCATCCTGAGGTGTTGAAGTAAGATACGGTTAGGTTGTGTTTATGGTGTTGCTAGGTTAAGAGCTGTGTACAAAACTTCTTCTTTTTTTTGTCTACAGGTGTTTAAAGATGAGTTGGAAGGTCTGATTCAGGATCAGATGACGAAGGGCAACAACCCTACAGGTCTTCTGGCTCTGAGACAGATTGCTGACCTGGTCATGGCCAGCACCCTGGGAGGGGCTGGACCTCTGACTTCGCCCATCAGTGAGTAGCAGTGTGTTGTTGTGTGTAAATGTTTCCAATCTCTCCATTTATCTCCCATTTGGGGCCTGATTGTCATTCAGTGTGTCTGCGTGTGCATTATGCAGGCTGAATATCTTCATTGTCAGACTCCTGTGACACTGAACAACAACCCTAAACCAGTAGAGAAGGCAGAACGCTGTTTGCAGCATTCTTCATTGTCAGTGTTCCTATTAAGTGGCCAGCCCTCATGATCAGTCTTGGTATTATTTTGCAGCAGTTTGCAATGTGGATTATGTTAACCTAACCTATTGGTCTTATGTGTCTGTGGAGGTCACAGAGATTTGAAAAAGACAATCAAAACTGTAAATGTTCGGGAAAATTGTGACTGTTGGAAATGTCTATGGTGTTGCAGAGGCAGAGCCACTCTTTAAGTTAAAGTGGCTATACAAGATAGGGTCCTTTATCATTAAATGCCCTTTTATGGTGTTGCAGCCCAAAAATACCCGTCGGTTTCTCGGTGGGAATTCTGAGAAAGGCCCTTTTTTAAGCTTCAGCTGGAGAGACTCCCCGGGATGTTTTTACTTTATATACTGTAGGAGCAAACCATGTCATCATCTTACTAGATGTTTGAAAAAAAAAATGCAACATTTAATGTGCTTGGTGCATCTCAAGTTGCTGATGATGGTATGTCTTGTGGCAGGCATTGGGATGGTGACTCCAGTCAATGACTTGTTTGGCATGGAGTCTCCCTCCTTTGCCAAAGGGGAGAAACAGAGTCGCTGCAGGCTGGCCAGCCTCTACAGGCTTGTTGACCTCTTCACTTGGGCTCGTTTTACAACCTCCTACAATACTGTGAGTATGACTTCTTGCTGCTTCATTGCACATCTGCTGATGTATGCCACACAATGTTTGTGTAACTTTGTGTGTGCGTCATGTTTTCTGGCTACTGGGAGACTTAAAGGGGAATATCTCTTAATTTTCAGAGCCACTATATTATTTATGGTTGGGAAAAGTCAGATTTGTGAATATGTACAGCTTCCCAACAACCCAAACTTAAATATGTGATTAACACCTGCGATATCAAGATACAAAGCTCAGATTTCCCCAAAGACAAAAGCCTCGAAAGTCAGTTCTCTCAACCCACATGTGGATTTTTGAGTTTTTCAGAGTGAAGAGAGCTTTCCTTTGTGGTTCAGAGTTTCCTGTATCCTTGAATCTAGGAAATGGTTGTCCCTGCTCTGGGTAGCTGCTACACCATCTTAAAGAACTTTTTAACAGTAGATATCTGGTCTCCTGTGGCTTTGGTGCTTTTTGACCCTGACAAGAATACATTTATGAGGGAAACACTCCTGCAGAAGCATTATATGGTTCAGAAATACATATACACATGTGTGCCTACGTATACATATATGCAGTATATATACATATATACACATATACTATATGTATATATTTAAGTCTTAGATTCTCCTGCCCAAGCTTAGCCATTATACACTGTAACATCACAAACATTTCGGGAATGTCTGTCTCATGTTATTCATTTCATTGTAACCTAGATTTAATTTTAATAATACGTGCATTGTGTTTCAGGTGCGTGTGAGTAAAGAGCAGGACCATGTTCTTATCAGTCCACGAGGTCTGTCTTTCGCTGAGGTGACGGCAGCAAATTTGGTAAGCACAATGACTGTTTTGTTGTCATTTTCCAATCATGAGTGCAGACTGCTTTGTCCTGGAATTCTCGGATAATCAGCTAATTTTAATCAATATACCATGTGTACAGAAGGTACATGCTGAATTAAGTTGGCACTCTGTGGAGTTTTTGAATCGTAGTAGTGCTATGGAGCCTTACACTAGTCAGTAAACAATATTTAATAATGATACCATTGCGTATTTTCTTGTGTGGGTCCTTGTTTTATTTGTACGAATGCCCACAAGGGATACATGGCATACAAATCCCAGATAGGATCTATGCACATGAGGATAATGAGCCACATGCTGACAAACAAGCATGAAAGTGACGCAATACACATACACATAGTCATGCTCCAGCAAGAGGTAGGGAAGAATGAGTCTGCAAACAAGGACGTAAATGATGCCTGTTCCAATCTATATTGAAGGGGAAAACTGCATTGCAGCTGTTTTATGAGGAAATACATTTATTCAACACTTTGTTGGGCCTCAAGCAGCTTTGTTTGTTTACAAGAAAACTCCACAGGGTACCTTTAATAGGTTCACAGATTTAGTATTTAAAATAATGACTTGGCTCTTCTTCTTTTTTTTTTCCTGCCATGTTTAGGTGAAAGTCAACATAATTGGTGAGGTGGTGGACCAGGGTTCTACTGATCTGGGCATCGACCACTTTGGGTTTGCTCCTCATGCTGCCATTTACTCAATGCGCCCTGACGTGAGATGTATCATCCATATACATACCCCCGCTACAGCTGCTGTAAGTACACTCCAGTGCTAAATGATTATTTAGCAACCGAGGAAAAAGCGGAATTAGAAGCAGCCCCCTGCTACTTATTTTAGATGCAGGCACCCTGTAATGGGCTTTTAAAATGTCCTTTGAAGCTCGGCTGTAAAATGCAGCGCTCATGATGAACATCACTGTAAAGTTTTGTTTGTGCCTGATAGCAAAAAATGTGCTTCTATTTATATGTTGGTGCGTCACAGCTTTTGCTTTTATCCCATGTTAACAGGTGTCCTCAATGAAATGTGGAATCCTGCCCATTTCCCAGGAGGCTTTGCTTCTGGGAGATGTGAGCTGCTTTGGTTACCATGGCAGCCTGGATAATAAAGAGGAGAAGGTGGAGTTTCAGAAAGCTCTGGGCCCAACTGCCAAGGTACTGTCAAACCAAGGGACTCCATTAGTGTCAGGCTCAGTTTCTCATGGGATAGCGGGCTTTGTCATGAGTTATTATAGGAGACTGATTACACAACTGGAACTAACCGTAAACATTTTGTCACCATCTCTTTGCAATTGCATTAAGGGAACAGAACATTAGAAACACCTGTGACTCTTACTGTTTTGCATTTTGCGAAATACACTTATTTGTTTTAATTGCTGAAAGCTAGATGATAAAATTGATACTGATTGATATTTGTCTGCTGAATATGAAGCTAAAGCCAGGAGATGATTAGCTTAGAGTGGGAGAAGGCAGCTTGCCTGGCAGTGTCCAGAGATAAACACTCTGTGTACCGGTTAAACAAATCAACATGTTATTAGTGAGTAACAGAGGTGCTCATAGCTACCAGTCTTTAAAATGTGAGAGTGGCATCGAGCTTATCCAACTCCCACGAGAAAGTGAATAAGCATATTACTCGTTTGCATACATGACGGGGACAGAATATTAGAAACACCTGTCGACGACATCTATTCAGCTCCCGGTACTCATATCTTCACCCTAGGGAGACAGCTTTGTTGATTGTGAAATTAGTTCACCGTTCAAAACAACCAGAAGGGCTCAATGAGCAGTACTTTTTGATTATGGGTGGTATTTGGTTTAAGATGCAGGGATGGTATCGGCACTACGGCTTCCATGAATGTTGATACAGGAATATTTGCTAATTAGCAAACACATTGATTAATGTTATTGATGTACATTAGTATATCTGGTTTTGCTGTAGTATTATATTAGATTTGTTGAGCAGCAGGTGTTGCCCCTGTGTTTTTTAGGTGATGATCCTCAGGAACCACGGGCTGCTCGCTTTGGGAGAAACCGTAGAAGAGGCTTTTCACTACGTGTACCACTCGCAGCAAGCGTGTGAAATCCAGGTATATGTCATTTCCTATATTTTTGACAGAGCAATTTCTGAACTTGAAGGTGGCCTGGATACACTTTTACACATGTATAAGCTAACTTCATGTGTTTAAATCACTTTATCATTACTATCACCAGCATTTCACATTTCACCTGCCTCAATCTTTATAATTTCTTCTACAAATGAGTCAGACTTGGTATTCAATAGCAAAGTAATACTGCAGTTCCTGAAATGAAAGCAAAGCTGATGTCTAAACATACAGAATGAACAAAGCTAAGTCAAATATGTGACAGAGAGTCAGGGCCAGGTGGAACCCTGCAGTGTTTCAGAGAAACTCCAGCTGTTTTTTTGGGCAGGCTGTTGGTTTGTTTTTTCATCATTCTGTTGTGTCTAGACTGTATTTGTTTTTTTTCTATTGTTTTTGACACATATTTAAATCCCTTCAGTCTTATAATTATATTTCTTTGAAAATTAAAATCCTACTGTATCTTAGAAGACATATGATACGTCTTGACATTGCGGAATAAAAAATGATTAATTGGGGGAAACCATCAGTCATATAATAAGTCAATAATTATAATATGGCTTGTAACTCCAAAAGTAAAAAAAAAAGTGTATTGCAGAATAATTGCATTGTCTTTGTTTAGGTGAATGCTTTGGGGTGTTCAGGCAGTGTGGACAACCTCGTGCTCCTGGACAGAGAGAAGTTTAAACCCCTGACCCAGCGAGTGGCCGCTGCCGGGTTGGTGATGGACAACGAGGTCAAGTGGAAAGTGGGCGAGGCCGAGCTCGAGTCCCTCATGAGGATGCTGGACAACCTGGTGAGCGAACCCTGACCTGCGCCTTTTACCCATGATGCTTTGAGTTTCCTGTGTAAGGCGCTTCCTCAGGAAGTGTCTGATCAGGGAACACAATGAAGCTCGATATGTTGTTGTTAATCTAATCTCACAAAATTGCGTAATTGGATCAGCGCTTTACGTTTTTATGTCATTTTTTCAGATACTCGCGTAATTACTGTGAGACGTTAGACGTGCTGTCTGCAGGGTTAACGATTTTGGTACTGTGCAGGGCTGCCCTTCTGTCAATTAAAACCCTGCTAGACCACCACACTGCTAATGGCAGCCCTGACTTGTTCTGTGGACACAGAAAATGTCAGACTGTCTGTTTAAGTGTGAGTCTCGCTAACAAGTGTGGCTGGAGTGAGCTGCAGCTGTGTTTGCTCTGTGTGATCATAGCCCAGCCCACAATCATAGCTTCCAGATGGTGAGGCATGCTGTGGGCAGTCACAACCACAGAGACCACACAATCACTTGGTGTAAGGACTCTAGTGAATGCAATTTGGGAAATTGGATGTCTCCAAGACTTAAATATGGCACTGGGTGCAAATGCCAGTGCAGTCACTGCAACAGGCAGTCTGTCTGTCTATGCCAGAGGTGGGGGGTACCTGAAGGTGCTTTATGCTATTGTTCATAGCTATGTATAAGTTAATCACGCATATACACAAAGAAATGCTCCTAATCGCTTGGAAACTGTGCAGTGGCAGTCAACAATGCTGTGAATAAATGATGGGCTGCCCACATTGTGGCAATCAAAGCCCAAAGCAGGGGGTTTTTTTTCGGTGGCAAACTTGTCATACTGCTTGCGAGAAAATGCCAATTTTGATTCTGATTGTAGTGTTGCACTGCCAGTTTCAAACTACACTCTGCACCCACTGCGAGTTCCCATCGGTTTTCTAGTTGTCTCGCTCGTTTTTGATGTATTGCTAACAACACACTGCTTTAAACCAAAGTTTTATCTTTTCCCTCTGAAACTGGGCGCATCTGCAAAAACGCTGTTTGTATATACAGCGCTGTTCAAATATTTAGAAGCATTGTCTTAAGTGGATCGTGGGTGGCCTGTGCAACCTTTGAATTTTTGTTTCTTTTGTATTTGATAATCCTTAATTAATGGGTGTGATCTGGAGAACACAAAGAAATACAAACAAGTTCACCTCCAGAGAAGGAACATTGTTCATTTAGTATGTTAGAGTAATGTCTCCTCTTTGTGTGACCTTCTAGGGATACAGAACAGGCTACTCCTATAGGAACCCCATTGTCCGTGAAAAACCCCGCTCTAAGAACGACGTGGAGATCCCTGCCACGGTGTCAGCTGTGTCGCCGGAGGACAGTGAGCTGGGTCTGCGAAGCCCCTTCAAGTTCATGGCGCAGAAACAGCAACGAGAAAGGACTCGGTGGCTCAACTCGCCCAACAGCTACTTGAGGGTCAATGTTCCTGAACATTCACCGAGCGGGGATGTCAGCCCCAGGACCAAGACCATGGTGCGTTGATTTTCATGTCAAACTGTAACACAGAATTTAATAATCTAGCCCTTATGGTTTTTGGCCTGGAAAGGAAATAGTGAGCTGTGGAGCAGCTCATTATTTCAGTATGAGCCTGCCCTCTTGTGGTCAGTTTGAAAATTACAATTTGATCTTATTCGAGTTCTTTCCCCAATTTGTACTTATCCCTTGTTCTCAGTGGATGAAGTCGTCAGAGCCCGGCAATAACATCGGCACATCAATAAAGATCGAGGACCCCAACCAGTTTGTCCCACTCAACACTGATCCCACAGAGGTTTTGGATAAGAGGAACAGGGTCAGTTGAAACATCACATTTTTTTCACATTATAATTCTCAACACCAAAGACGCCCAAAGAATGAATCCACATTGTCTGCATTGTATCATTATTAGAGTTGGTATTTTCAAAAGGCACATCTAGTTTAAGTTCAAGCATACTATTTTAACATTGCATTCTCTGATATATGGCACAGAATTAGGTACATAATTTGTATCCGATAAATTGCAGCTGATCAATATGTTCTGGCAAGTAAGGCTGCAACTAACTATTATTTTTCGATTAATTTGCCATTTATTTCCTCCATTACTTGTTTTTTCAAATTGGTTGTTTTTTCAAATTGGTTGTCAACCAGACATTTTTTAAAAACATAAACCATTCACTTAGCTGTCATATATGACAAAGAACAGAATCAAATCTCTAGATGTGAATAGACGAGTCGATACAGCTCTACTGACATTAATCCCTATACAGTAGAATGGGAGCTGCAGTCCATACAGAATCCATCACAAAGCTGATAATTAATTGAAGAACTCTTGTCATTTTCTGTATTGTTGAGTGTTTCAAACAGAATGTGTGACACAGATATTGTATGTGTAAACTCCAATATTCCAGAACCAAGTTTAATATGATTTTGTTGCCTACATTTGTTTAGATAAAAGAACAGCACAGAGGTGACCTGATGACCTCCGGACCAAAATCTCAGTTACTATCAGGCATTGTTGTGGACACCATAAAAGGCCCAGTGAGTAAATTTAGCATTGTAAAAAGGTACAAAGTCACAGGTGAGGCCATCTGCATGAAACAGAATGTGTCACTGTGATTTGGTTTTTAATTGCTGAAGCACATTTTCTAAAACACTGCTGCAGTTTTTAAATCACTAAGCACTATCACCACGGACATTTCACACTCCAACACTACCATTCACTCAAGACATTTAACTAACGAGCCACACAAGTTAAAACAAAACATTGCATTCAACCAAAGACAATAAAAGAGAGCCCACGTCAAATTCCATCAGGTACAAAAAGTTTTACCACCCAAATCAATAAATATGCCTATTATTAAGTTATCAAAGGCACATTTTTGCACAGGGGAAGAATGCAGTTATGGCAAAGCCTTCCTTAGTGTCCTTCTGTCTCATGGTTGAGTCCTTTTAACTCATCACCAACCATGTGATTCAAACAACTGTTAGTGTTATGTATGGAAACATACATGTAAATCCAGTTGTCCTTGTTACCCATGAGCAATTGTATGCCTTCTATGCATAACATCAGGTGTCCATAATGTATTTGTATTCTCTCCTTTCAATCAGGCTTTCATCGTCGAGGACGTGGAGCAGACTCGCTCTCTTCCGCCCAACCCTTTCAATGAGCTCACGGAGAGAGTGCTGGAGGAATACAAGAGCCTGGTAGAAAGAAAGCAGCAAGGCCAAGAAGGTAGTCCAACGCTTCTTTTCCTACCACAAAGCCTTAAAGTGCTCTGGTGCTCTTCAGAGGCACAGAAAACCTCTACTTAATGTAATCCTACTTGGGTTTACACAAGCTCATATCGGACATCATCCCATTTAGATTATGGGTGTATGACGTTTTGAAGTTAATCCTCAATGTTCAAAGAGGTTATGAAATTGAGATGGAGAGACGAAGCTAATCTCAAAGTTTAACAGCAATCTCTGACTTGTCGTTCAAACTTGAGTTTAGGACCCAATAAATGCAGATTTCTGAAGAACCATGAAATCAAATTGAAGTTGTTCGTCTTTTAAATGAAGACACACACATGCATTATTGCATAGATTGCAATAACTATGTCTCGATGATTATTTGGGTGCAGTACTAATATTGTAGTTGTATATGTTCCAACGGTTTGCTATATTTCTTGCAGCCCCATGAAAGCAGTCTCACTGCTGTCGTACATGCGGTTATAATTAGTCCGCTTGGTTCCTGTCTGGAGGAAATGTTGCAACTATATTCACTGAAATGAGGATATTCCTGCAAAAATGGCCGCAGGGAAAGAATGTCAGTCCATGGTTTTACTCTTCCTCTCAGCGATGCAGTCAACTCACAGGGAGAGATGAGATGTCAAACTATTCATGTATTGGTTCTGACTGTAGACAGGGAAAATGTCTACAGCGGTGGAGCACCTTTATTTTGTCACTATCTCAATAACAATGTGTCAGTCTTGGAACACATCAGCGAATGGAGATTGATGAAACTGTAGCAATGTTGTGAAACCAGATTTTAGTTGCGATATGGCAATGCCATGTCCTGTTCTTTAGCGCCATCGTGAGGACATTCATGTCCCCTTCTGGAGGAATTGTAAATTTAAATCGTTTTACCATTAAATACCTGGGAAAAAACACTGGCATTTCCATCCGTCTCAGCTGTGCTTTGTGTTTGATGATGCCAACACTGAATTAAGGGGACAGAGCAGCTATGGCCGGAAGAATCCTAGTCCGGTTGCTTCTGGAAAGAGTGAAAAAACCCAAACTATTCTGAGCGACACGGATTTATTAATCTAATACGCCTCACTCGCTTGAACACAGAGGCATGAATGAAAGACTGACCTCTGGTGACTTTAATCCTTTTTACAGAAGACGATGATGCCACTGACGCGGAGGAGATGACAACATTTGATGGCTCGACTATCTCCCTCTCGCTCTCTCCCATGATGACGCCAGCTAAACAAGGTAATTAGCTAGCCAATAGCTATTGAAGTTATAATAATTTGAAAGTGTCAGCAGTAGCTGCTTGTTTGCTGCTGTGTTTTACATCCATCTGGTGAAATCCTTGCTCACTGACAGGGTTTCATCTTTTGACAGACCCAATACCCAATGGGAAAGACCACTTGGAAGAGACGGACGAGGATCTGAGCATCGAGGTATCCAAGCTGAGCTTGAGCACTTCAGAAACAGTCGAAATCTCCATCACATCAAATGAGAAGACGGAGGAGGCTCAGACCAAGTCCCCCAAGAAAAAGAAAAACAAGTTCCGCACACCTTCATTCTTGAAAAAAAGCAAGAAACGGAAGGACGAGAAAGAAAAAGCAGAGGCCTGAGGTCATTTACTCTAAAAACAATTAGTGTTTGGCTCGGGAAACATCTGGATTGCCTTCTTAGTTTCAATCTTGTGAAATGTAAAAAAAGACGATTGTTTAGTCAGAAGGTCTCCCAGGACCGGGTTGTCTTTAAAGCCTTCCGTCATTCACAGCTATTTAATGTGAAAGTTTTTCCAAGAGGTGCCAGCAAATGGTAATATGAAAGTTTTTTCCCCATGAGAACCTGTAATTAACCACTCCCAAAGGGCTCAGTAAAGACTAATCAAATGTGAACTGAAACTGCTAATCTGTGGTTATTACCCATATTTTAATGGGATTTAAAATCAGCGGTTATGAAAACATCAGATTGACAGTTAGGTTCTTGTGATTTTTTTTCTCCCCTTTTGCACAAGTTCATTGTTGAATGTATACTGAAAGCTAAGAAAATTGTTTTTATAATTCTTACATTTTACAATCACACTAGTTGTGTGTAACAGTGACTGAACATACTAAGATTATACAACGTTCAGCCTTATAAGAAGTACGAACATATTCATAGTACTAATACTAATACTGCCTTGTAATAATATATGTTGGTTTATATTTTAGGTATTACAATATAGTGTTTGATAGTTAAATACATGATTTGATAGTCTACATATTTACTTACTAAAACTCTTATACTAAACATGCTGTGATGGATAATTATTATTATTTTTTTAAAATACATTTTTGTCAGTGGTATTGTTCCCATGCTTGCTGCTTTATTGTTATTGTGACAAGGAATTGACTGTGACTAACAGAAAGAGCCCTGCAAAGTGATGATTATTGCATATTGAGGTTTATGAATGGCAAAGTTTGACAGAAACTCACTGCTTGTTTGGACAATGAAAGTGAATTGCCGGAATCACAGACAGTTGAAAGCGATCGATGTTACGACTCATTTTGTCAGTTGATGGCAATATGCTGTGGAAAGCCACCGTTAGAGTTTGATATAAAGTATATTAGAGGACCATCTATATATATTAACATCCCAGTCAATAATGTGAATGATTGGTTTTGACCCAGATGGAGGGAACTCTTTGCCTTTGTAAATAATTTGTTTTTGTGAAGTTCTTTTGTTACGCTGAACCAAATGTTAAACAATGAAACATAGAAATGTGACAGTACAATCTAATAACTGTATTTTAACACCTATATTATCCTTTTAATTCCACTAGATTAAGCTCCATTTAGTGAACATGCACAGCGCATAGTGTCCACAGGTTGTATCGCCCTGCATTGTTTACATTGCTATTTGTGCTCAAAATCAGTCTTTTGAAAATTGCCTTCCGCCTGATGTAATAAAAGCTTGAATATGTTTCTTTAACTGTTTTATTGCTCCCTTGCTTATTGACTATGATGTATGTGGCGTTACCATTCCTTATTTTATACTCAAATACAGTTGTGTAGAGTTTTCTTTTTTTATGTTGTTGGGTACTTTTCAGTCTGGTGTGATGTGAAACTCAAGCTAAATATCCAGTTCGAAGAGACGACAACAACTCAAGTACAAAATAAAGCTTTGTAGAAAACGGTGTACTCAGCCTGCAATTTTTGTTCTCTTTTTTTTAAAGCAGCGTCCCCCTAAAACAATGCACTCTGTTCAGTGATAATTGACCGTGTGAGGCTGTATAATCAGTCTTCAGCCATGATATGAATATCCGTTGTCATGGTAATCCACTGAGAGGGGACTGGAGACAAAGAGGGGATTTGGTGTCTCCAACAGGTGTTCATGTTGGGGGAGTGACAGGGTCTATACCTACACCCCCTCCCCCCCAGCACACACACACACACACCTCTCCTAGGAGATGAATTGCAGACAAGATCAGGTCAAAAAGCAGTGCATTTAATTGGACATAAAAATGAACACATTTAGAAAATAACATAATTTCGAAGTAAGACATACTTATAAAATAAAATAAGATAATCCTTCATTGGTCCCGCAGTGGGGACATTTACGGGATTACAGCATATTCAAGTTATATTAGGCTAACAAAAAGTCTGGTGGTTAATAAGAATATATTGCTCTTAGGAATACAACGTAACTTGTCTTCCGTTTTCTCATGTAAATTGCATGACTACTGACTTGTTATCTGAACAACCCGTTTCCATGTGTGGATGACAAAGCTTAACGCTGAGCTCTTCCGTGTTCTGAAGGAGAGCACCAAGCAGGTGACACACGTCTGGCCTGCTGGAACGTCCTTCTGCTGTGACCTCGGGGCAAAGGGCAGCCATTGTTTTAAAACAACGGGGGCTTCATCTGAGCCCGTCCTCTTGTAGACCACCAGCATGTGAGACGATCGCGTCAGATCAATAGATAGATCGACAGCTCTTCATTAAAAAAAAAAAATTCTCCCTTTCAACAACATCCCATAGGCCTTGTACTCTCCACGCCGCGTGAGACCGGTGTGGATGTATGTTCGTCACATTCTTTCATAAACAAACACACACACATATACACACGCCAGCGCCGTGTGACTTTGCCTCCTCTGTGACAGCCGAGCCAATGGTGTAATCCTCAGGCTTTTCAGATTACTCCAGTTGGGGTCACATTCTACACCGACCTGCAGCGGGTCAGCTTTCCACGTTGCCGCTATCAGCGAGCAGCTCGCACAGTCGGTCACAGCCTGCACACGAGCCTCACAGCACAGATGATCCTGTTCCTGGTGAAATGGCCATGACTCTGTCCTTTTGACACGTGGGTAACAGCCAGATACAATGATCTTCGAGTTTGTACATTTGCATTGGGGTTATGCAGCCTTAATCAAATGGGGGAGGAGTATTCCAAAAACAGGCCTGTATTTGTTGGGATTTTATAAGACGACTGCATCTTTCCACAAATTCGGCCTGTTTTTCTTTTGTTGCCACTAAAGAGTGCGTCTCTGTTCCAGTGCTCAGATGTGTCTAGTAGCATGCCTTGCCAGGCAGCTGAAATAGACTCCATGGGAGGGTGTGCTCTCTCTGAGGCGTCCGTTACAGGCCTGGCCACATCTGCAGCGGGCCAGCCATCTGCACCCATTGTCTCAGAGGCACAACACAGCCCTGCACGCATGGCTAGCCTCGTAAAGACAGGCCCTTTCCCCTCTCTCCTCCTCCGTCCCTCGTGGTGTGGGGGAAAAGAATGACTTCTTAATCAGTCACAAGGGACAACAGAAGTGGAAAAGCAAGAAGTAAACCCAATTGTGATGTAATCTGAGGAAACTTTAAAGATCAGGGTTACTTTCACTACCAGGTAAATGCTATTGAACTGAAGCAGCTCCAGCAGATGGCTCAGTCTGACAAAAAACTATACTGGTATATATATATACACTGGTTTATTATGTTCTTGTTATCTCGATGTGATCTTAGATTGATTTAGCTCTGGAGAATTATACAACACACCTGGAGAAGCGGAGGGGGAAACCAGGAACTATAGGGGGAAACTAAATGATCTCACACAAATAACCTCAAACTAACTCTGAAATCATGTAAATATGAACTTTGGGAATCAAACCAACTCAAGAGTATACCACACGAGACACCAACCCCCTTCCCCCTATGTCTCCAATATCCAGGTTTATGAAGTCTGTTCACAAAGCGAGGCGGCTCTTAGCTATAGGTCATAATTATTTACAAAGTTACAAAAAGAAAAGCAGGCATCGCGTGAGCTATTTATTCCTCTCCTGCAGTATTGATAATGAGGATTTATTATGGCAAGGTTGACAATGAATGCAATGTGCATGCGTTAGTGGGAGGGATTATCCACCAAGTAGGGCAAGTGGCTGAGGCTAAGGACTGCAATTCCATCGAGCCTAGTTCATTTCAGTCATCGGCTCAGTGCACAGACGGGACAAGGAGAGCAATTCCACCGCCGCCTATTTGTCAAAGCCCCCCCCCAACCCCAACAAAAAAAAAAGAGAGCCTAAAGTGAAAATGGTAAAGTACATGCGACAGCACAGCGAGCTGAAACCCGAAGAGGCTCCGTCGGAGTCTGACGCGTTCATGGACCAGCAAGATTTCGGAGAATTGTCCGACTATTCTCTCAGCGACGTTTTATACTCCAAATGTTCCGCAATGGACCAAATCGGCACTTTCATGAAGAACGTGCAAGTGCTGCTCGATGCCGCAAATTACATAGAAAATGTCGAGAAGAGCAACGGAAGTAAGTAAACACGGGGTATTATTAACACGTAACGCGCCGAGCAGACAACAATAGAAGGCGAAGGCGACAAAAGACGCGCAGCGGACAGATGAGCTGGCCCGAGAGCAGCCGGTGATAGTTCACCTGCTGCGGGGAAACTGGACTTTAAATCGACCTTACACTTACAGCACATCATCCATTTAAAGGAGGTCGCGTGGTTGCCTACATTTTGTTTTAATTCGGAAAGAAATTGCATCGCCAGAGACTGATTATATTGCAACAATAGCCTTGAGCTAAATTATCTTCTGCTCCCATTAACATTTTATTATTATTATTTTCTTTTGCCGACCATGGGAGCCTTCATTGAGTAAGCACGGTTCATTCATTATATATATATATATATATATTTTTAAATAGGTTTGCATATGTGCTCATGTAGGTTATTTTATATTGCCTAGATATTTATGATGTTTGAGACTTCCGATTTCCTATTTTTTCTTTAAATCTTCGTCGATCGCAGCTCCTTTCTCGCTTATATCACTTTTAAATATCGTATTCTCTTCAAAAGAATATCCCATTCGAGGAACCTCTTACATGTAGTAACTGCGATTTAGAGTTTATTTCCTCTAAACATGTTCAATTCAAAGCCCACCTCTCATTTGCAGAAGCAGCTGCTGCTTCCTTGTATGTGTTGTTCACATGGTTTCCACATGGAACAAATTGTAAAGTTTTCATTGGTCGACACGCATGTTCCCAGAGCAGGAGTCACAGGAGACAGCCAATCACACGCAGGTTCAAGCCTGGCGTCGCGTGTTACTGTGAAGCTGGGCTCATGGGAACTGTAGGCGTTTATAAGCAACCCTAAGAAAACTAGACTAGAAGTGTGTGTGTGTGTGTGTGTGTGTGTGTGTGTGTGTGTGTTAAAAAAACACAATACATGTATGTATATTAATATTTTCTAAGAAGGGTTGTCTTTCTATTTAATTATGTTCAGTTTAATTCCAGGGTGGCCACTGGCCACACATTTAAATGTAATTTGGAATTCAGGTCAAATAAGGTCACATCCATCATGCAAATCTAAGCCCTCTGAAGCCTTTTGCTTGTCGCACATTTGTAGAAACTGCTATGCTATTTTTAATCCTCTCGATCTTTTTTCATTACCAGAATGTGAGCACGGGTATGCTTCGACGTACCCTGAAACCCAGACTGCACATCATCAGAAACAGCGTAAATTCAAGAACAGGAAATTGGACAATATTAACAATAGGTAGGTCAATGTCTTGCAAACGGTCCTTGAATTAAGCTAAACACAGCAGATGTGAATGTGATGTTGTTCTTCATTTATGTATGGATGACAAAAGACATTTGAAATACTTCCTGATAAAACAATAGTGAAATCATTATGTACTTCGTATGATCACTTATCAGCATGATGGTATAGCACGATTACGGCACCATTGCAAATCGTTTACAACAATTGGATTTGGTAGAATATGTTGTATTTTGCATCATTAAGGCATGTAGAACAGTTTTGTTTATATATTTATGATTTCAACAGGTCAGCACACAATGAACTGGAAAAAAATAGGTGAGTACAACAAAATTAAAGAGGTCATGTGTATGTATGTTCATGAGAAAAGTACTGAAAAGTGAAGAGTACACTCAGAGGTATTAAGAGACATTAAACAGGAACAAAATAAAAATAGGGAAATGTTGAGACTAGGCGGTAATCTTGCATTTTCATTGCTATCTTACTTCAATAACTATATATGCATAACAAGTGACGTGCAAAAGCCATACAGAAGAAGGAGAGAAAGACCGGAGCATTTGAACTAAATGAGGCACACAGAGAGTCTATCTCCTGAGCCAGCTGTCTCAAAATGGAGCTTCAAGCTGATAGACCACACGCTTTCTCCACTCTGCCATGTTTGCATATCTTGGTGCATACCATTTAAAAATGAGATGCACCGCAGGCCCATAAATCAGCTCATTATCATCACAGGACTTCAACAACAACTTGGAAATACACCTGGTGTGTATGATGGCAGTGTGCATTGTTCAAGGCAAATAAAAGGGAGGCGTAGTACAGCCTCAGTAGCAGCACTGTCCATCCAGGACACGCAGACGTTTCCCCCAGTCAGCAAAGGGGAAACGTCTGCTTCCAGACAACAGGGCTCCTTCCTGAGAGAATCTCAGCTGCAGATTTAACAGCAGCTTGTAATGCTATGGATACAGGATAAGGCAGCCGCTCTGAGCAGGACACATTTGTCATAAAATTAAATGCCCAGTTAATCCTCAAAAGCAAGGCGTGTGTGTGTGTGTGTGTGTGTGTGTGTGTGTGTGTGTGTGTGTGTGTGTGTGTGTGTGTGTGTGTGTGTGTGTGTGTGTGTGTGTGTGTGTGTGTGTGTGTGTGTGTGTGTGTGTGTGTGTGTGTGTGTGTGTGTGTGTGTGTGTGTGTGTGTGTGTGTGTGTGTGTGTGTGTGTGTGTGTGTGTGTGTGTGTGTGTGTGTGTGTGTGTGTGTGTGTGTGTGTGTGTGTGTGTGTGTGTGTGTGTGTGAAAGTCTTGGTTTGAGAGTGTGATGCACTGAGAGCATCTTCAAGAGCAAGGATTATTTTATAATGGGCTATTTCATATCACAAAATGGTGGCCAATGCAGAGAGAAGGGCTGACATCACAACTTGACCTACATCTGACTACATTATTTGAATGGGGAGTGAGTGTCCTCTGCCAGTGTCTGCATTTGGTCTGCATCCGCAGGCCCAGAGGCCTCGGTGGATCAGAAACAGTACGAGCTGACCTCAGCAGCTTTTAAATCTGGGGCCAGACAGATCCATACGTAATTGCAAAAGAGTCAGATGGCGTGGCTAATTAGCAAAATGGATAAACAGATAAATCGAGTACCTAAATATATCTTGACGGTTACATTGTTCATCACACATGGATTCATGCTAGCCTATCAGAATTAGACTTGATCAAGACCGATCACATAGTAGTTTGCTTTAACTGTTACTGTAATCAAATTGGACAGGGAGGAAATATTATAATCTGACTTAATCACAATCTGTGTAGAGGACAATTATACATTAGTCTGGAAATTTATCTTTTTGACATGAATAATGGTTGTATAATGCACATTACGCCTTGCATGCTCACTCGAAAGAGAAATGACACGTCTTGATTACGTCTCCTCCCGCAGACGAGCACATCTCCGCCTGTGTTTGGAGAGGTTGAAGTCCCTCATCCCTCTGGGACCAGAAAGCAGTCGGCACACCACACTAGGACTGCTGAACAAGGCCAAAGCACATATCAAGGTGTGGTAGCCCTGTAGTGTTGTACCACCACGGGATTAAGGGCTGAATTCTGTACGTGTGTGTGTGTGTGTGTGTGCTCAAAAGTAATAACGTCAACATATTTACATACTGCTCCCGTTGCTTCATTGTACTCTTCTTTCACTGTTGAGTGGAACAACAGCTGATGTCCTATTGACAGCAGATATGGATCTGCAGGACTACAGAGGATGACTTTGATGTACACGGGGAGGCATCTAGCGCACACTTGATCCCTGTGTGAGTCCGAATGTGAATCCATAGCGATGGTTTACAAAAGCCTCACTAGTCAATAGGCGGATTCCTGTTTTTTGTTTTTTAAGAAGAAGAACATTGTATTTTAGTCTCTTAACTCTCCCTCTTGGTGGCCAAGATGCGGTGATACTTCACTGCCCAGCGCTATCTGTCGACACATGCTGCTCAGTATTTAGATTTAGCCTGAAATCCATTTGAACTTTGAAATTCTAACACATTTCTAGGTGCATTAGTTCAACAAAGACATAACATTTTCTACCTCTTCTTTGATCTTTTTGGCTCAGTTGCATGTCTTCTATAAAGGTTAAGAGAGCACACGCATAATGATTGGAAAGCGGATACAATATTGGTGCTAAAGTCACATTAAACGTGGTTAAATGAGATATGGCTTTGACTATGTACAGCCATAGATAAGTTAGGGGTGTCCATCCAGTCAGCACCATTAGAGGAGCTGCCCTTAAAGACACTATGGTCTCAGCAACAGCCTTATTCGAGCCTTATCGAGTGTTTGATTAGATTGTGTGTCTTTCACACTACAGGATAATGTGAATAGTGCACATACTTGATTAATCTTCAGAGCACCGGATCAGTCCTCGTGATGGAGCTGCCTGCCTGAACCGGCCACGGAGATTGTCTGGACCGCACCGATGGCCCAGTAGCCGCAGAGCATCCAAGACTATACTTTGGCTCCCTTGATGGCTTCAGTCTAAGCCAGATACGGCTCCAGCTGTGGGAAGCCTTTGAGGGATGATTGAGGGCTGCAATATGAAAGCAATCCTGGCAACAGTGTGTGGGAGTGTATTACAGCGGGGGGGTAATAGATAAAGTACCTCCAGTATGATCTCAACTATTGACTCTGGACATGCTTGTTTTAAAGTCCAGGAAATGTGGCTGTGTTGTATTTTTGGCACCAGAGGTTGTGAGAGCAAAAGGGGGTGGAGCCAGAGCCACACGAAGCTCACGGCTGCAGGCAGCAAAAACTCCCTAAATTCCATAAAAATATCCCAAATCAGTATTCATTCCACAAACATCCTATCTATTTGTCAACTTGTAATCAGTGATCATTTGTGTTGGTATATCTAGCTGAACAAATGCCACGACAGAAGCGTACGTTGTTTTTTTTTCACCAGCAGTAAATCTTGCTCAACAACTGGCTCGCATATAAATGTTAGTACTTATAAATATGCTACTATTGCAGCGTACATCCGCTTTTTTATATTTATGGCACGAAGTGGGGTGAAGTGATTGGATTACAGATGTTCATAGTGCCTCTTGAGGACTTTGTTTATTTGTTAGCTTGTTAGACATTATTTATGTAAGCCGATTGTGTGTGTTGTTGGAAATTAACCAAAATCCAGCTTGAACAAATAAATTAGAGCTGAGAAGGCAAATAATTAATATTCCTGCCAAACAACCTTTATGTTCATTTGTATACCCATGAAGCAACTCTCCAGTCATATTTCACTTATATTCACCGCACACATGATGCCAGCTACTCCTCTGGAATCCAACCGGCAACTTGCAGTCCTTGTGTTGAATATTTCATTAGAACGTCCCATTTGACGGCAAACATATTATCATCACTTCACTGAACACAAGACAAGTTCACCATCCTCTCATGCATATAGCATGTTAATCATGAAGAACATCTCGAGAGCTGGATTCATATCGGTGTGATTCAACGCTACATAATTCATGTGAACACCAAATGAGGCACTTGGGATCCGCGCACGCCGATCTTCGAGATAATCGTTACACAACAACACAATAAACTCTTCGGCATTTTCCCTCTTATTTAGAAACTTGAAGAGATGGACCGGAGGAGTCTGCACCAGCTGGAGACCTTAGAGAGGGAACAGAGGCACCTGCAGAGGCAGCTATCCCAGCTGCAGACTCATGGAGACCGGGACCGGGTCCGTACGGACAGCCAGGGCTCCCACATGGACTCTGACCACTCCGAGTCCGACAGAGGTCAGTGTCCTAATCAGAGCTTTCACCCAAGGGCACACTTTGTAGCATCATTAGGGTTTGTCACCATATACACTAAGGCAAGCACAATTTCAAGTATTTGTACTTGCATGACTCAGAAAAGTAATCTGTATTTAATTAGCTTTTTATTTGTGTGCAGAGGAGATTCAAGTTGATGTCGAAAGCACTGAGTTCTCCCATGGAGAAATGGACAGCGTAAGCACCAGTGGTGCAAGTGACCTGGATGACCACAGCAGCCGGCAGAGCTCCGCCAGTGATGAGGGCTACTCCACATGCAGTCTAAAACTGGCCTTCTCCGCTTGAAGCACCAGCCTATATGTTTACTTCTCGGCTGCAGTCCTTTATGGCTCTCACCAGTACCAGCCGGCAGCTCCATTCTCCCTTTACAGTGTAGGGTTACCTGTCTCCATAAGAAGAACCAGCCTCGATCCCATCTTTACCTGACAAATGAAATGTCTACTCCATCTCCTCTCTCCTCCCCCCCCCCCCCATGAGAACCAGCCTTAAGTTCAACACTCTCCTTCCAAAAGCCACGGGGCTCCTCCACATCAGTCTGAAACATTTTACACGACATTTTACAGCCTCCAATTTAACTTCTCTGGCAATACAGAGCTTCTTCATTTTCAGAGTTGACTTAAACCAATTACCTGAATGTCCCTTAACCCATTACCAGCTTGAATCAACCATACCTGCACTCAATACTGACCCCGTAGAGGACCCACGCACCAGTGTCCAACACTGAAGGGGGAACTCTACCTTTTTAGTGAAGTTCATCCTCCGAAACCAGCAAAAAAAAAGAAAAACACACACACTAAAAACGCAACACCAGCTAGAAGCTCAACATTGTGAACGTTTGCTCCATTTGCCTTGTAATAACATTGCCCTTTTTCTCTGGATAATATATCCAGATGGCACTTCTCGACAGTGTGCAAGCCAGTGGCAAGGGCTACAGTGTCTGCATTCCAACATGTTTCTTAAAACTCCTAGACCCTTTGCTTTAAGACGCACACCCATCACTGATCCACGTGGCGTCCCTTCTCTTGACTGAAATCCAGTTGTATCCAAACAGGTGGTGCGGTCCACCCTTGTTATTCTAATTTATTTTGCATATGATTATAGTATTTATTTTTGGTATATTTAATTTTTCTGTAGCTAGGTATTTGGTGATGCTTGAAAAGAAAGAAAGAAGAAAAAAACCTCTGCTGTTAGTTTTTCTTCACGTTGTTTTAAAAAAAATAGTTTACCAAATTACTTGACAAGAAATTTAAGCCCAACCGAAGGTTTTAATGCATCGCTTCAGGTTTTGTTGAAACAATGACATCTTTACATTTGATTTGGACAGTAACACGCTATCCCGTACTTGTCAGCAATAAAGCGTCTACTTTCATCACAACTGTAATGTTGGTTGTGTTTAACACACTATTCTGTCCGTCCAACACCAAATTGCAGTTTGCTAGTTAAACACTTGCCCAAGTAGTAATCAATTTTAATATTCAGTAGGAAAAAAAACGATTGTGATTTTTTTTAAAAGAAGAAAAAAAGAAGCTATGGTGCATGTGTATTGAATGTAGCTATCATGTTGTAATGTGCTTTGGATTGACAAGTCTTAAATGTCTGTAGCATGAACATAAACACTACAGAATACCCATTTTGATTTATACTTCAATGTTTTAACACTATCATTTATGTATCGTAGCATAAAAAGAACAAGTTCAAATCCTTGACATTTGGAGACTTCCCATTACTAATGATATGTATTTTGGACACATAATTGCACTGCTGACCTGTTAAGAGTCCATGAAACCAAATAAGACATTTCAATATGACCATTCAAATGCTTTTTTTTGGTCCAAGTTCTAAGGAGATCACCACCAAATTGTGTCTTAACATGGGTATGTCTCTTGCACAAAGTTCCTTGTTACAGGTCTCCCCCCCCAACCTGTTTGGGAATCTATAAAATGCACTATGAAAAAGACTTTTGTTCAGGAAGTATGTTAAAGCACACCCCAGAATGTTTTCTCGTGTGTTAATCAGCAATCCAAGGTGACTTTTCTGCAAAACATGCTGCTGGTCCCCTCCTAGTCAGTCTTACAGTTCCTGATAACTGTCCCTGGAATCTTAATAAACCTCTACCACCCAAACATCAATGTCTTTTTTTCCTCACTACACCTACCATCAATAATCACATTGAGTTTTCTTAACAGTTGCAAAATGCTATTAGTTATTAATAATGCTACATGTCTTTACTGCCACCTACAGGACCTGACAGCAGCAATACAATGATAATGTAAAACCAGTCAAAATGAGGTGGAAACGATCTCAAAATGAAAACAAAACAATGTTTATTTCACTGTTATATACACATATTAAAACATAAATTCAGCCATGTCAAAACAACTCCATTATTGACATTCAGACCCCCCCCCCCCCAACAATGGGTCCGTATTTAAAAACCAACTTCAAATTTACAAAACAAATCTGCTGGTGTATATTTAGACTCCTCTTCGCAGGTAATGGCCTCAGAGGAATCTGGACACACATCAAACTCTACGGCCTTTCTACAACGCCACAGCCTGTTCTTGCATAACTGGTGACCTTGTTCTAACCCCTGTTTGGATTCTTTTGTTGTTGTACCTACATGGTATATAAGAAAACTACATCAATATTTCAAACAATGGCGCACAAGCAATTCCATTCTTTACTTGAGAAACATACATTTTGTAGAAACACAATGGAAATGCACCGATACAGCTTGTACACAGTGGATTATTATACACAGAATATATCAGGTCATTGTGGCATTAGATGTCTGACGTTGTATTTTGACGTGTCGTTGTACTCGGTCATTGGCTTGTCTGCAATACCACAAGTTCCCACTCCCACCTTCCCATTGACGCTTTCTGGAGATGCAAATATACTCCTCTTTACCTAGAGAGAAAAAAAGGGGGTTTCAACATAGACAAAATATATAAAAAAATGTACTATTGAATAACCAAACACATCTATGAAAAACATTATTTAAAAAAAAAAAAAAAAAGTACCTGTCCTTTCTTGTTCTTTGAGTAGGCTTTGTTGTTGAACTGTTGCCACTTTGACTTTTGTTCCTCCCTCTCTTGCTCCAATTCCTTCATCCTCAGAACCTTCTTCTGAGCTTTCTTCTTCTTATACTCTCTCTGCTCTGCTATCTGCTCTTTCCTAGAAAGACAGACAAGGAAGAGAAATGCATATTAATTCTGTCTACGATGTACACATACAATGACAAACAAGAAATATTAAATAACACTAGCGAACCCATCATACGGTATAACTAAGAGGGAAAATGCAGTGTTGGCACCAGAACAAAAAATATGCAGCTATAGTACTGTATGAACTAAAGTATTGAATATGAGTAAATATATGCTAAAAGAGGGTACGCTAGGGGTCTCCTCACTTAGTATGTGCATATAAAGTGTCTTTCTTTGTGGAGAAAAATTAAACTGCTCATTTTGAAAATGTGTCTACACAAAAACTAAATGGAGGCACTGTTGATGTTGCGCATTAAATGTTAATTTGGGGTTCTAGGGGAAATATGTAATTTCCAACCAGCAATGGTTAATAAAGCAAGGTGTTAAGATGATTGCATGATTCTGAAACTGTATTTCAAAATTGTTAACCCAAAGTGAAAAGAAACAGATTTTGGTGGATAGTGAAAGAGATTTCTCCAGAATCCCAATTATTCCTGTTAAAATATCTTTTTCAGACGACAAATAAAAAAAATCAGCATGGGATTTATTTACTCCAGGCCTGGTTTGTTTGTCAATATGAAGTCGAAAACTGGCAATCATCTACTGTGCAAATACATCTTGAACATCAAACGGACCCATATCAACACAAGGTAATATGTGGAGGGCCCAGTAAAGCGTTTACTGAACCCCACCCCACTCACTGGTGCTAACTAAGGTCCGCCCGAGACAAAAACGGTGACTACTTTAATAAACTGGAGGCACATGTGAAGTGTAATTTGAATCCCAATATATTTTCCTTAAAATGTTAAGAAGCAGAATGAAAGCAGTGTGTGTTCATACTTTGATTTTGGCTTTAGACTCCCGTCCTCGTTGTTACGCTTGCCCTCCTCTGGTTCTTTGAGGTTCTGCAGCGGAATCACTTCAGCATTTCCATAGCCAGCGAAGGTAACGGCTGCAGTGCCGTTTTCCCGGTCTATCTCCTCAATCTCAGCCTCATACACCCTGTCAAAGAATCACGTCTGTAAGCAGGTGAGTATGAGCCAAATACTCAAGCTCTACCTAATTAGCAATGTTTAAAACAATATATAATACTAATGATGAATGAAACTGTGCAATATATTACTTTTGGATATTCTTTCTATAACAATTTACCACAGGTATATACTTCTGTACTCGCCTTAAATTCAAACATGCATGAAACTAAAATGGCAACTGCTCGTCTTGTCACTTGTTTTTGGCAATGCATTGCAGGACAAAAAACATGCTGCAAGTTTCTTCAGAAAACAAACATCGGTTCCAGAGCATCTCCTGGGCCCAGTTGTCTAGGACAAATGTGTAACATTTGCAGCATGGGATTGAATCCATACCTAGCCAGTCTCAGGCTTCTTTTATACAATAGAGAGCCAAAACTGTGCTCTACTTTTAAAAGTTGTTCCAAGTAGGTTTTTATAACAATCTTTCTGAAAAGCTGACATACGATATGAGCAGTTTGTGCATTATTTAAGATGCACGAAGAAGGCATGCATTTGCATTATTTATTTTCATCAGAAGAGGCTGGTGATACTCACTGTCCGTCCCGTTTCCAAACAGCCATACAGCTGTCCCCCACTTTCCAGCCATGCTTCTGGGGTACAGTGGCTGAGCCGTTGGTACTGGAAGAACTTTCAGTGGGCTGTGAGGTCAGGAGGTCTTTTGTCAAATCAATGACTTCCTGGAGAAGAAATGCAATCAAATGGTCATGGGAAGTGTCGGCAAGTTTCCCCCTCTGTAAAAGTCTGCTTGGAAAAGTGACAATGGTAATAGGTGGGAATGCGATATTATCAGTGTTTTGGCTATCCTTAAATAAAGCACTGTGGGGACCCTTTGCAACATGCCTCACTATCCAGAGTAAGCCATCTAGACAGGTAAGTTGTAAAATGCTCATGATACATCATATCAATACTAACAGAACACTTAAACTGTGAATATGGAGAGGAAAAAAACAAAATCCCATTTGCTCATTAATGATTACCTATATTCCAAAAATGTAAGAATATATATTTCACAATTCTAGAAAATTATCCTGCAAGGATGCAAAGAAAGGCCTTACGGATTTGATTAGTTTTGCTTTTACAGTTTTTAATGGACAAATAGTTTCAATATGTACAAAGCATCTATCACTATCAATGTACTCTACTGTGCAATATCAACATTTCATACATGCAATAATGTGAACTCATTTAGTCTGATTATGTCCTATTTTTTATTTACTTCATTCGTATAAACGTTTTTTTTTCACAAATGCCTGTTGTACTAGATATACCCTTTGCTGCTGTAATACTGCAGATGTTCCTGCTGTGGGACTAATAAAGAAAAATTGTATCTTATATAAATCCTGTATGCCGTGTATACAGTATATAGTCATCTTTAACGTTACATGTACATAATCGACCAATTGAATTAAACCCATTAAGTACATATTTATTTGCACCTCTTATATTGGTTACATGGTAATAAAAGTCCGGTTTATATTTTAACTATAAGTAATACTTAGTCCCTAGAAGTATTATATTTTCAGCATTGGGTTCAGTAGTGGTTAAAAGCAACGATCAGATGATTAGTTACTTATAAAAAACTAAAAGTATTATGGCCTTTATGTCCTTCTATACAAATCCAGCAATGACGAATACACATCTTCAATGGAAATCGTTTCAATGAAACCCATTCACACAAACCTGCAAGTCTTTCTGGAGTTTAAGGAGGTCTTCATTTTCTTGGTCGGTAGATAAAGCAACTTCTACTTGCTGTAGCTGGGCTTTGTAGCTACTCAACTGTTTCACCAAGTCGTCCGACATCTGTGTGTTGAGAAAAAAAGAAGAGCGTTTTCTCGTAAATTCGGCTAACGACAGGTCCACTTAACGTTAGCTGCATTAGCACGTCCGAGAAGCTACATAAACATATTACATTTTAAATTAGCAATAATAGAAGCCCAGAAATTGCTCGTGTAGTACAATGCATGCGAAACCGTGCACACTAAGTGGGGGAAACCGTGCCCATTCAAACCTAACGTTGAAGAAAAACCCTGACATAACGGTATGTGACAACATTAGCTTCACGCTAAGAAGGTTAGCTTAGCTGTTAGCTATATCCCTCGGCCTCTTACGTCGACGGAGATGTTACGTACGACGGCGACGTTAAAGATAGAAACAAACGGCGGAGGTTTATCACAAAACGACAGCGGGTCACTGTGAATCATACCTCGGTATAAATGCTCTTGACCGTCAAATACAGCAGGCATCCAAATCTCTTGTCGACTATTTGCCAAACCGACCGCTGAAAAGAACAACAGTACCTTTTCCTGCCGTACACAAATATCCAATCGGAAGTCCGCAATAGACTTTCTCGCGATAACACGCAAGATCACATCAAGTCGTCAAGAGATGCTCGTTAGTGTCCCCAGCGGCACCATGCATGCGCATCTCTTTAGTTTGCTTTTCATTTAACTATGCTGATATGTAACTTACTAGCTATAATTAACATGGACGTATGAGACTCTGCTGTGTCTCATGCAACTGTAGCCATACCGTATGGGTTGTGGTTGCGGTTGCTGAGTCTGACTGTGGAGCAGCATGAAGTTTCTGTGTTTACATGAAGAGAAATGCATAATCATAAGAAGAAAAAAAAGGTTGGGAACCACAGCCATGGATCACGCTGCTCTATAAATCATTGTGCCACAACAAATCATATCATACTCTGTACCTTAATCTGGATGTCAGATGACTCGGGTGTAGCATAGAGATGCTACACCCGAGCATAGAGATGCTACACCCCATATCTAGTAATGCATGCTCAATGACTTTTCTTTTGCATTTTGTCACAATCATCACACGCTACCACAAGCAAAATCCTCAGCGTATTTTATAATCTGGCACACATACAGCATTGCAAATTATACATTAAATCTTGCTTACATATGTCATACTGTGCATAGTAGTTGAGAAGAATGATTATATTTGTCTATCAAATACACAAAATGTCTCAGTGTATTCGTTTTGATTTATTCTACTTTGTTATTGGGAAAGCAAATTATGTCTAGCTGAAATCTTTATGTCAGTTAATAAACTGCTCTTTCTCTTGCACTATGAGTGATTAATCTCATCAGTAAATTGTTCCAATCCTCTAGATGCAGGATTTATTTCAAGCTATTTTTCTTTCTGGATATATCCGAACATTTTGCTCATAAAGTAGAACTGCAAAACCATCAAGAGTGTGCTCTTAATCCCCTGTAATTTAATAAACTACAGATATTACATCTATAAATCAAAAATGTTGTTAATGTCATAATCAGCCAGTGGTTATAGGGTTGGAGAGCAACACAAAATTGCTTTTAAAGCTCCAGCAGCGGATGAACTCCGCCCATTCCCGAGCTCACTGAAGAGGAGTCAGCATCACACATCCTCAGCGCCAGATCAAGCCTATAAAACAACGTGCTCTCCACTTCAGTCACAACAGATGACAAGATCTCCCTGAGCCAGGACTGTCTGCAATGTAAGTCTGTTTTATGAACATTTCTATCCTAAAATGTTGGTGGATGAAGAATAGATACATCTTTCAAATAATCTCATGCGGGAAACTGGGAATGAAACAAATGTCCCTTATTTCTTTCAATATCTTTCTCTTTTTGATCTGCAAACACATTTCTCATTGTTTTTCTCTGTTGTTGTCTCTTACAGACAAAGAGGAAAGAAGCAGAGATTTCTTCAACAAAATCTTCCAGTGGGCAAAATGAAAAGACTCAATTCTCTGATGCCGTGTTCTTGAATGGATGATATTAATAGACTGCTGGCAAGCACAGCTTCCAAACCTCCTAAAAGAGCACTCTTTGGACGTAGTCATCGGCACCACAACTCATCCTGATGGGTTGCCCTAACTTCACCAGCGGAAATGAGACCTTGCCTGACAGGAACCTTTACACAGTGCAGACCTCTGTGCCTTTAACGATCCTTGTGGGCATCCTCATCCTGCTAACTGTGTTTGGAAATGTAATGGTAGTCATCGCTGTGATCACGAGCCGAGCCCTGAGAGCACCACAGAACTTGTTCTTAGTCTCTTTGGCATGTGCAGACATTCTGGTCGCCACCTCAGTGATGCCATTCTCTTTAGCGAATGAACTGATGGGTAACTGGTACTTTGGTAAAGTGTGGTGCGAAATCTACCTGGCTTTGGATGTGCTCTTCTGCACCTCATCCATCGTTCACCTGTGTGCCATCAGCCTGGACAGATACTGGTCCGTCTCTCAAGCAATTGAGTACAACCTGAGGAGGACACCGCGCAGGATTAAACGCACGGTCTTCATAGTTTGGGTACTGGCGGCGATCATTTCATTCCCTCCGCTCCTCACAATGAAAAAGGACGAGGGTAAAGAAGATAGCCCTAAATGTAAAATCAGTGAGGAGAAATGGTACATCATATTCTCCAGCACTGCCTCTTTCTTCGCACCCTGCCTCATCATGATCATGGTGTATGTTCGGATATACCAGATTGCCAAGAAAAGAACGAGAGCCCAGCCAGGTGAAAGGCAGAGAGAATGTCGCAATCCCGAAGACACAAAGTGTGGCCACGACCCTCTGGAAAGAAAAGGTGGTCGAGATATCAATGGGCTCGACGTGGAGGAAGATCCCTCCTCGTCTGATGGGAATGAAACCATCCTTTGCTCCCTGAAGAAGATGAGGGGCGTACAGACAACTAAAGTGGCCCAGGAGAAGCCTGGAGAAACCTCTCCAAAGCCAGAGGCGCAGCCCTGCGTGAGAGTGAGCAAGTGGACAGGACGGCAGTACAGAGAGAGGCGCTTCACATTTGTTCTGGCTGTGGTGATGGGAGTGTTTGTTCTTTGCTGGTTCCCCTTTTTCTTCACATACACACTCACCGCTGTGTGTGACACCTGCTGTGTCCCAGAGACATTGTTCAAAATGTTCTTCTGGTTTGGTTACTGCAATAGCTCACTAAATCCCGTTATATACACGATATTCAATAATGACTTCAGGAGGTCGTTTCAAAAGATCCTTTGTAAAAGGGACAGAAGGGGTTAATACATAAGATTTTTTATGTATACATTTGGAAAACAGCATTTTGGCCATCAATATACAGGCTCCTTATCAGCTGTGGAAATATAACGCGAAAAGATATGAAAAGTGAAAAAATGTGGAATGTAGCATGTTTTGCTTTAGTGTTTTAACATTTAGTGTGCTTCCACATCGGTAGATGTTTGTAACATTAAATCATGCAACAGCGATCTAATGTGCACTTTGTTTAACAGCTGGTGTTACACGGTGACAACCTGTGAGTTCACATTGCACATTTGTGACAACATGGATGATACATTTTCTACACGTATGTGTTCATTTGTAACCACGGTTAAATGTATCAGATATCATCTCTCTTGGGTACTGATTCTTTAGACTTTAAAAGGCTATAAAGAATGACCGATTTAATAATAATAATATCAATGTTTGTAACATAAAGGCAGACCACTAGGGCTCACGTCTCAGACTATCACCCTTCATTGATCAACCTTTCCAATTGATAGACCATATTGTAGCACAAGAAACATTATACTCAGGTTGGTTGTGCCATCTGCTACGAATACTGCAATCCACTGAAAGGTCAATAGTTTGTAAACAAACAGGGCCAATTATTTGATTATGATGGAAAGCTCAATCATGTTCTCATGACAGTAATTATCCTGCAAGAGGAATGCCAAAATGCCAAAATGATGAATATTATTCAGAAGGAATGCCTCTCTCGCTCTGTAATTGGACATAACAATGACAAATTTAGGAAAGTAGATTAACTAACTAAATATAATAATCTTTGTTCAATAGCAAGAGCACAGGAAAAATACATTATCCACATACCCCCAACAATCTCCTTCTCTCATAACAAGCACGAGAACATGATAACTATATGACAAGGAAATTACGCCTAGGAGGTACAAGTGGCAGAACAATATTGAATGGAGTTTATCATGAATTATATAGCCCTTCATATCAGCATTAAATCATCCCCTGGAGTCAAACAAAAAAACATTCAGCAATGGAGATATGATTGGCTGCAGCAAGGTTAATTAATATCCACACAAGCTTATAAATGTGGTGTTCTTCTACACTTGGTCCGCTATCAGCATTCCCCATCTCTTTTCATTTTTAGCACACTGTTAACAGCCCTATGACCTTTTTTATATCCACTTTTCTTCAACAAACATACTTGTGGACCTCTATCAGTCTGTGAACCTGAAATAAAGTCAATGCACCGTCCATAATTGCGTTAACTTAGCAAACATTTCTACCAGCCACCTATCGTATAGACAGTAAATAACATAGTGATTCCCATGACTTGCTCTCTGGGACTCTGGTGTTTTGAGATTCCTGTGGTACACATGTTTGGGTTCAACCATGTCTCTGAGTCTTAAAATACAGCATATCCTAAATGGCAAACCACAGACTCACTGTATTGCTACTAAAGTTCCCACGAACAATCTGACACAAGAAATATTAGACAACATTGGTATTTGAGAAGCTATGCAAGATAAAGCTGTTTTGGAAAAGTTCTTCAATCAATATGAAGTTAGGACTGACGCTGACAACCGATATCATTATGTTGAAACTGTACGGAAAAAATTGTTAAAACTTAAATATATGTTTATTGTTTTGGGGATATTCTAACAGAAGTAGCAATTCACATTCAAATACTTAGCAATCCACATTATGTAACATTTAGTAGCTTAAAATATTTGCAAGACAGCCCTTAGAATATTTCTTCTTGGCTCTTATCGATGGCACATCAATATGTCTTTGGAGATTAAAGTGCAACCATTGTAATCGAAACGCATCCTTTAAAATGAGTTAAAATGACAGGATAACAGGATGCATACAGTAAATGTTTAAGGCCCATACTCTCCAAGCAATAGAGATTCAATGTCAAAATAATCATTACAGTAAAGACTAATGAAACAATGTAATCACCAGAGGCAATATCTCGTGATTAGCTTGTTTAATGGAAACCACAAAAGCATCGGCGACCTATTGAATTAATCACGTGTTACTGAATGTTTCAGTGACGTTTTGTCTCGGCCTCACTCACATCTCTTTAAATGCCGGTTGGTTACAAACTGTAAACAGTTGGTTACTATTCCCAGCGTCGCACACGTCCACTTTCGCTGTCTGCAGATAATGATTTATTTCCCCCTCTAAAGGCCACTTCAGAACATCATAATTTATGTTGCTGACACCGATGCTTGTAAAACTATGCTTTATAAGCTGCTTCTGGCTGGCGTTCCCACAACTTGCACACAGCTTCCCAGTCAGTCAATTCCTTTCTTTTATTCCGTTCTTATTTCTCCCGCCTCCAGCTCAATAGGTGCTGTTTAAAGCTGCTCGTCGTGCATCTTAAAGAGGCGAGCGGATTAAAGACCAAAGAGAACCGACTCCATCCCAGAGATAGAGATTGTCAAGTGAGGATTCCACCGAGTCAGACAGAGGCATCAAGACCAAACTGACATCTCTAAATCAAAGTGATGAACAGAGTGTTTTTAATTGAATGTTGGGTCATTCATTATGGATTGAGCCCAATGCATCATGCACTCTGGGGCATGCATTACTTCCCCTCTCCTTAAATTGATAAGGATGTGAGGTAATCAAATAATGTTGTGATGGATGTAGGCAGCTGAAAGATCCTGTTTAATTTGCCTCATGCAATCACTGTTACTTTCTCTACTCTGCTCACCATCGCATCTGCAGGGGGCATTTTACTCCAAATAAATTGTCTTGTTTTAAACCATAGTTTTTGAATGTGTGTAATGTATTTAATTAGAATATTTCTAGTCGTCCAAGTATGCAGAAGATGAAAACTGAAAGTATTGGTATTTTCTGAATGACTGGCCAGGCCTTCTTTTCTTTTCTTTATTTTCTTTTCCGGTCCTTGAGAAAGGAATTTGTGTTATGAGTGCTTAGGATTTTAAAGGTTATCTTCAGCCTATATTTTCTTAGCTCATTGAAAAAGCAAAACATCCTTGTTCGGAAGGGGCTCAAGGAGACCCCGGGGGAACGAGGACCTCGCTGGGAGTTAAGAGAGCCAAAGCGCATTGGGATGATGTGGAATTTACTAAATATATCAGATGTATCAACAAACGGAAGTTCATTCTTTGGGTCAGCCAACATACTCTTTACTCATACATAATTAGGTTTAATCATATTTTACCTTCTCTTGCGTCCACATATACAACACAAATTATCTTTTCATTTTGAGCTTATTAAAAACTATTTCTGAAGTTGTTATTTTAATAAACAACTAAATCTGTATTCCAGGTAATTCTGATCTTCCAGTAACAACGAGTGCCTTTCGGTATAAGTGTGAATGTGGGGAAGTGTGCGGGTATGTGTGAGAGAGAGAGAGAGAGAGAGAGAGAGAGAGAAGAAAAAGAATGGGCAATGGGATGAATATTAGTTAATTTATCTTGAGAGACTTTAGAAATATGACACAGTGAGTAAAAATCTAATATGATTAGACACTTCTTCTTGCTCATCACCATCAAAAGCAGAGCTCCTCTTCCCCCGTGAAACTCATGCTTTATATGCTCTGCAGCGAATGCTCATTGATACCACATTAAATTGCAAATCTCCTGCTCCGGACACCATAATTCTTCCTTAGCCATCTTGTCCTGTCTGTGCTATCGATCATATCCAATTCCAGTCTGACGTACTCTCCTCCCCGTGCACAAAATTCTGCACAGCACCCCCGCCCCCACCCACGACATTTTCTTGGATGATGTCGGCTCTACACACATAGAGTAAACGCCAACTCCTGATCAAGTTTACTCGGCTTGTACTTTATCTGTCCTCACCAGCCAGCTGTTGTGGACACGAATGCATCCCTCAGAAAGAGCAAGTAGTACCACTTCAACCAGGACATCTCTCTGGGCTCACGGCTTTTCCGTTGTCATCCACTTCAAGGGTGTCAACAATGTGTTGAGCTCTTTTTGACTGTTCTCGGGCAACAAGGCACACCTACTGACTACTGACGTGGATAAATCATAAGTTAGACAACATGATTACTATTTGAAATGAAAACATGACATGGCCACATTATGCAGATAGAGTGGAATCAATATCCAAGGTTATTACTCGCAGTATCAATTTTTTATTTCTAAGGGCGTCAGTAATGGTTGTACATTTTTTTCGCCATGTTTGCTGATGACATCAATTTTCCAGGTAAGATAATATACCATATATTAGTAAATGAAAGATTTAAAAGACAGAAGATATCGATTATGTATGGCTACATTTCTATAACAACATGAATAAAAGGCAATCTAAGCAAGATACTTTTTTGAGATGTTTTTGATTGTGCTCAGGCTTAAATATTCTGCAAAGAAATTATATTTTCAATTTAATTTTATGGGTTTAGTTTCACCTTTGGGGACAGTTAAGTGCTGTTTGGGTTCCAGCTTCACGGGTCTCTAATAGCTTTTTTAAAGCATAGGAGTGGATATTTGAGTGGTTCCACTTTGGTAACCAAATTACAAATGACCAAATTATAATTCTGAAGAGTAGTGATTATAATATGTCTAAATAGCAACTGATTCCTTCTTTTTGACATATGTATGATTGGCCTACTACTTGGCGCCTCGTGTTGTTATTGATTTGTATTAACAGGGTTCCCTTTCCTTCACTAGCGTTAGCTAGCTAGTTTTTACACATTAACGCTCACCTGCGAACGTTAGTTGTTTTCCCCAAGCTGTTTAAAAAAGATGGCAGCCGGAAGTGAAAAATGTGGCTTACACTAACGGTACTTGAGTACGAAGGGTTCGATCCCCATTGATGTATAAGGAGAGCATGCTTTACATGTAAATAAGATTAATATAAATAAAGTAAATAAAAAAAGGTATATGTTTCTTTATTTTGATTAATATTTGTATCACTTGATCCAGTATGTGTTCTCCATCTTCATCCATCACGGTGTGGTTTGGATCAGCCACCAAACAGGACAGGATTAGCTGGTGCCAGCCTGCCTCCATCCAGACTGGCAACATCACTGCATCCCTCCACACTCTGCACAACGTGTTCCAACTTCTCCCCTCTGAGGGGCTACAGAGCGCTGGACACCAACACAACGTATCTCTGACCAAAAACATCAGGTAGATGGCTCTAAACTGATATGAATATGTACATCCTGTACATATTCACCTCTTAAGTGGTGCCTTCAAGTATTCACCTGTTACTTTATTGTTGTGTGTGTGTGTGTGTGTGTGTGTGTGTGTATATATCTGTAGTTTTAATTTGTTCTTGTGTGTCATGTTGTACCATGATTACTGTACTCCTCATTCTGGCAATGGCATCATATGGTACCCATAGTATATTTCCTTTTACCTTTTGAGTTTTACTTTATTAATTATTTCTCTATCTTGAAAACAGGATGTGACTTTCTTGTGCTCTAAGACATGAAGTCTGATAATGGTAGATTATCTGTGGTGATCAGTGATAGACTTCCAGATGGTAAATTCTGGTTTAATTTAATGGCCATAAGTGGGGTCGGGGGGGGGGGGGGACTTCCTTCCTTGGGGTTTTGGGCAGCATTTGTTTTCCGTGTCTTTCCTCTATACCGTTTTGAGTTGCTTTGGCTTTTTTCTTCTAAAACTCAAACATTGTTTGTGTGAGTACAGAAATGTGGCAAAGTACGTTTTTCCTGTTTTTGTTGTTATTTAATATATTAATCAGATTATGTGTGAAATCTAAATAAAGCAAGTCATGTGGCACACTTGAAAAGGCAAATAGCTCATCCAAGCAATGGAGAGATATCATAACATTGAAAATGCATCCATTCTGGTTCATACGCCATCTGGTGAGAGGCTTTTTGTAATGAGAGCTGGGATGTGAAGCAGATCCCAACATTCATAACACTTAACAAAATTACAGCCAATATTGCATCCATCATACATTCTGACAGCACTACATGAAAATATAAACAACTTACACCAACAGAATATAATAATATTTGAGATATTACCTATGACAAATTATTTTTTGTGTATGTTTCCATAAATGTTAATTTAGTTATTATTGAGCAACATAGACGTATGCACTGTTCATTCATTCAACATCCCTGATGTTGTCATATTGTATGTTGTATATTAAACAGAGCTGAAAATAATACCCTAATAATGAATTTACTGCTCTCTCAATACATGTGACAAAATAGGAAAATGTGCTTCTGAATATACCCTGGAGATAATGATAGAAAATTAAAAAGATGAATAGCAAAACAAAACCCTGACGCCGCACCAAAAGGAATTTAATGAACAACGCTTGTTTGTGCTTCCCTGATTTTTATGTTGGATAACTACAATGCAAACTTTTTTTTCGTGATTAACCATCTCTGTGTTGAAGTGACCTATAAGCTCAAAGTATTCCAGACATGGTCTGCCAGGAAAGACAACAAAAAGCCCTCTCAGTTGTAGAAATAATTGAATTTTGCAAGATGAGTCATATCAATCTCCATGCTAGCAAACAATCAGTCCGTCAATGGAGACTCAGTATGAGGTTTTTCTTGGTGAATATCCTTCTATGTTTATCGGGTAAGGACGCAAACCAACTCTAAACCAGAAAGCGTACATTAAATCACAGATAGGGACTATTGGACACTGATCAATAGAGCACAGAGACAAATAATATAGATGTATAATGTAGTATATGTACAGATTGACCAGAGCACATTTTAACTTGCTGGCCATGTGCATGAGTGTGGAGGGGGGGCTATAATAAGTACGATTCAAACAAAATGTTAAATAAACAACCACGTGCAGTCTCTCTCGGGAGTAAACATCATGTTGTGAAACAAACCTAATATGATGAAACTTGCCACTCGTGTTTATTGAGGTCGTGGAAAGAAGCGTGTTCCGGGGCACGCGCACGCTCTCGGGTGGCAGAGCCGACCTCGGTCTGCGCGAGCCAATCACATTGTAGAAAAACATAATATTGCGTCATTGTTATTGTGGTAGCTGGAGCTCCAGCAGTTGACAAGAGATTTCACCCTCGAACGCCGCGTGCCATGTCGCTCCAAAAGAACATGTCGTCGGACGAGAGTTTGCAAGGTAAGCGACGAGAACGGCGCGTGGCTCCCCGGTGTTTAAACTACCGAGAAGCCAATAGTTCAGAAAACACACGGTGACGTTAGATCACGCTTGTTTACGTTAAGGCTGAGCTTAACAGTCGATGTATCTCGGCCTGCTCAACGTTACACTATTGGACCCCGCAGAGACCACAAAGTGGACAACCCCGGTGGCCCAGTTAGTTCACGAGGCTCCGTCGTCATCCGAAATGGTGCCTTCAAGGCCACGTCCGTGTCTGTGTATTGTGCTGTCGCTTCAATCGCCTGTGTTGAGACTACGTGTCTTTTGATTTAAGGTTCCTGGGTGGAGCTGCATTTCAGTGGCTCTCAGAGCACCGGCCATCACGGGAGCCAGGAGCGAATCTTCACGTCCGTGCAGGAGGAGGGTGACGTGGAGAAAATGCTGCTGGACGCGCAGCACGAGTCGGGCAGGAGCAGCTCCAGGGGAAGCTCTCAGTGCAACAGGTTCGTGTGTGGGGGGGGGGGAAAATCATATATGTGTGTCTGAAATGACCAAAAGAGTGTGTTGTCTTCCTCACGACAGCCCGCTGAGAGCCCAGACCCCCCTTCTACTGTGGAGAGGCTCAGAGAACAGCTCACAGGTATATTTGTTAGAACCACTTGGGACTGTATCCAAATCTATTATCCAAGTCTATTTTTCTATTTTTATTCTTTGTCTATGTTTATTGTTTTTCACCTTTCACAAATTCTTTGTAGGCCTATGCGCAATGTACTTGGCTAATAAATCATTCTGATTTCTGATTCTGAATTTGTCTTTTTAGTCAGATGAAGACTTCCAAGAAAGAAGACGTGAAGTAGAGAACGCGATGAAGAACAACGCTGACTGGATCAGGGACTTGTCCAGTCGACCTGAGAATAATCCACCAAAGTATGTATAGCCCCCACTAATTAGCGATAGGTAACTCTCAGTATTGGGTAGGATTTGTTTTGTAATTTCAGTGGTGCTGTTTTAGTCAACGTAATTATTACGAGATTTAAGACCAAAATGTGTCAGAAATAGCTGATGACTTTGCCCCACTTGGCTGCACGTGTAATCAATACCAATAGAAACACAGGGAGTAATGATTACAGAGTGGGTAGTCATTAGAGTGATGCTGGAGCTCACGGAAATAGGAAATGGTTAACTCTATTGTACTAATATTTTACACACATTAGCTTAAACGTATATTTACTTTACATCCGTGATTTGTAATTGTAAGAATGAAAAAAAGATGTCTGCGCGAGCAGTCTGACATTCGACCGGCACTCGTTGATTTTAATGTATTCAAAACGGTGAAACATTAATGTGCTCCTCCACAGGGAGTTCCTGCTGAAGTACCCTAAGCGCTCGACCTCGCTCAGCATTAGGAACACCAGCGTCATGAAGAAGGGAGGCGTTCTCTCTGCTGACTTTCTGAAGCTTTTCCTTCCTTCATTAATCATTTCTCACATACTTGCTGTTGGCTTAGGGTAAGCAACATGATTTAATCTCTAACTCTGGCAATTACAGTATCTCAAAAATAAGAATAAAAACATTCAATGAGAACCTTTGGAGGAAATTACAGAGGGATCCTTAAAAGAATGTTTAAAGCCACAGATTTGTTGACCAGATTTAATTGATGTATCTTCATATAAATAATGGAAACATTTGACATACAGATTTAATAAAAAATGCATTTGGTATTTTTCAAATGATCATACAACAATAGAAATGTTTTCCTCCTGTTTATAAACACTGCTGATGCAAAACGATCTTTAACAGCACCAACACAACGTGAATAATTTAGTGGTTATCGAGTGTTAGTCTCTGAATTAAATGGCCTGTCAATCAATTTGAGAGTGATAGATCCCAGTCCAGTTGTTTGCTGGTGAAGCAACAGTTGTATAGACATCTGTACTATGCCATTCATAAACATTGCTCTTACTTCTATGAACCTCTAACATGTAGAATCAAATAGAACATTTTACCACAACAAAATACAAAACCTAAATATCCAGAGGGCAGTGGCAACCTATACGGTTTCCTCATGTTCAGTGTCTCAGACTTAGTGGGTAAACGATAAAAGGTTGTATATTTTGATCCCAGCACCATCTTACTTCACGCGTTTGTCTCTTCCTTCAGGATATATATCGGGAAGCGTCTGACCTCCCACAACACCTACTGAGTAGGAGGATGGTGGTGTGTTGCGACACCTTGATGTGACCATCGATGCATGCCTTAAAGTGGGACCTTCTGATGACCGAAGGAGATGTGGTCATGTGACGCGGTCCACATTTAGCTCACACAAGCGTGGATCTTCCATTGCTGTGTCGTGGCGTCTGCTCCAGAACACAACAGTGACCAATCCTCTGCTCCCAGCTGTGGCGTCTGGCCTGGGGATGACCGTTCCGCTGCTTCCTGCTCCTTCAATCTGCAAGTTAGGGAACTTTAGTGCACGCCTTTTGCCTTTCTCGTTTTGCGGTGAGAAATCACTTTTTGATTTCAAATGATGTATCAAATGATTTTATTTTTTAATCAGCTTTGAAAAGTGTTTTGAGCATTATTAAGCACGGATATGGTCCACTGTGTTCATCCAATGCAAAATAAAAGTTGAAAATACACATCTGGCCCTGACTGATTCATAAGCCAGTTCACACCTAGAAACATGTAAAGAACCACATGCAGATGAACACAATTAAAATTTTATTTAACTTTGGTCAAAATAATAAACAAGTGAATACATTGCCACCATGTTAGGAATCAATGGACAAAAACAATGCATGTGTTTGTTTTAATGTCATCAGTATATGTTGTGTAGTCAACCTTCATTTCTGCATTCACAACTACGGAGATAAGATCCACATTTTAAAATACGTGGTTCAAATTTGGGTGACATCCCTAGTAAATCAATAAGGACACATGTATGAGGCCTGTCTGAATGTTCTACTATTACATGATTAGGAGGCACTCTATCATAAACTGTATGGTGTGCAATTTTCCTCCTTTGTGTTTTCATAGACAGCCACATATAGCAGCAGTATACGGAGGACATAACTCTATAAAATAGGATTTACAAATAATGCACATGAGGTTTGTAAAACGTTTGGGGACATAACTTGTAGCGGTCACTGATAGAAGTGGGTATTAAGGCTGCAGATTCCCAGTGTCTTGGGCCCCACCATGTGCCATGTAGTTTCCAGCCTGCATCCAAACACATGGTCAAAAACTAGAAAGTAATCTCGATACAAACACATCATCAGTTGCCTCCAACAGTAGTTCCCGAAACCAGTAGCCCCAAATCGTATTTCCATAACAAGCTTGCTTGAGATCTGCTCAAAGACAGTGGTGTGACTGGACATGTTTCCACCTCTCTACAACATAAAAACATGCAAAGCAATAAACATGTTTTAATACATACTTCTAAATTTAAAAACACATCTGTAGTTTTAGTTTCTTTTATTATGTGGATGACAAGGTGTACTTGAGTAGATACAGTCAGTGAAATTATGTCACCGTATTGACGGGGGGAGGAGGGGGGGGGGGTAAAGTAAGAGGAGGGAAGGGAGGAAGAAAAGAAACAAGTCCACTTTCCAAATTCATGGCCACTTCCACCAGTGGTTTGGCCTGAATACATGGCCAATGGGGGAATGTTACAGTTAGGCTTATTGGCCATCAATCCGTGCTTCAGAGCGCCCAAAATCTTTGAGATGATGTTACAACTTTGACAAGACGTCATTTTAAGGGCTTCCAATAGTTCTGTCGTGAAATCATGAAATGAAGGCTTAAAATGTCAACACAAACACCAACGTTCAAGAGTTTGACCTCTAGGGAGTGCCATTCCGTCAATTAGACCCGAATTGGGATTTCTGGGTCAGGGGGGCATGTCGATTGCCCTGGTGCCAAAGGCAAAAGCAACCTAAGCTCAGACTCAAAATAAAACAGGCCTATGGATCAACCTCCTGTGGCAAAAAAAAAGTAGACACGTGCTTTCGAAATTCTTCACCAGGAGGACAACGAGGCGGTTTCTTCTTATACAGATAGACAAGTCGTAGGCTTAACTACACAGGTACGGTAAAAGCCCTATCCTCTGGAGCCCCAAATCTTCTAGTTGATTTTGTCCTGGAAAATGTACAAGTTGTTGGTGGCTGCCACAGCTATCACGTTATCTTTGGGGTGCCAGGCAGTGTGGAGGATCTTCTTGTTGAAGTCCAGGCTGTCCACGCTGATCTCGTCCTTCTTCCTCTTGCCACCAGTGGACACTTTGCGCGGCTTGAGCGTAGCCCGTGGTTTGCTGCTCTCCCGGGACGCCTCCAGTGTGATGTCCCGCCTGGTGTTGCGGTCAAACATTCGGAAGAAGTTGTTGTAGGATCCGGTCATGATGGCACTGCAGGGAGGGAGAATTACAAAAAAAAAGATGTCTAAATTAACTAGAAGCCAAAACACAATGTCCCCAGTTGTTGATTTTTCAACTGTATGATTCAGGAACACTAAATAAAATAATATACAACAAAACAATCATCTAACAATGCTTTTCTATGCAGGAGCGAGGACACATACCTGTCACTGCCATTCCAGCAGCACTCAAACTTGTCAAAGATGCAGTCATTTTCATACAAGGAGCACAGTTTACTGCGGAGGTATTCATGGACCTGAAACAAAACACATTACTTCACATAAACATTCACTTGAGCCTCGCCATGCATAGATAGTTGAGTGGGAAAGGATTCCAGTCATAGCTTTCTGAACAGAACTGCCCTTGGATTGCTCGGCTAAACAAACACACCTGGCTGTTTTGTATTTCTTAGATTTTTCTTATTTAAAAATCACCAGCATCAAGAAAATGTTTGCTGTAAATTGGTAGATTTCAACAAAACTGAAAATGTAATCTTACAGTGGCACGTAATTGTTGGGTTTTTTTCCTTTGGGGAAAAGCCTCACATATTGTGAAAACTAGAATTACCACCTCTTCGTTTTATGAACCAGTCAAGTTCCACTTTACATCATTGTCTCTCCAAAATGTCTGTGACATTGCCCCAATTAGCACATCAGTTCTTGAGTTGGGTCACTGACCTTTGAGCACCAAATTCTTATCAATTAATTATTGAGTCCAGGTGGACATTTGTGCAAAATGTTAAGAAAATTCCCTCCAGGCGTTCTCGAGATATCGCGCTCACGTGAATGGACAGGCCGGGCGTACTTACAGACAGACATACGGATGAACAACCAAAAGAACATAATGCTGATCATTATTACACTGTTTGTAGGCCTTGATCCCAAAAAGACAATGTTTTCTCCGGCTATGGAAGAAATATCTTATGCGAGGCCGGATTTAAGCTTTCACGTGAATAAAAGGTCATTTTAAAAACTAGAACGATACTGATATTGGTCTGACACCGACTTAAAACGCTGGATCGTGTATCAATGACTGAGACAATCTGGTATCAGATACCATTATTTTTATAAATAACTTAAATACATTTAGTAATTATATATATTTGTTTGTTACAAGATATTGTATAAAGATAGGAAAGCAATGTTTAAGTCAAGCTTGATGTTGCCTTCCACACAAAAGAATGATCCCAGTCTCTCGCACACAGTGAGGCCGACAGCTTATCAATTGAACACTAGTTTCCGGTTCTCAGTATCGGCTGATTACCAAACCCAGGCACCAGGACTGAAAAAGTCGAATCAATGCGTCCCTATTTAAAACACTGCAGGCCTACTTAGTTCCCACACAGGATTAATGCTATATTTAAAGTCACACGGTAAGTACGTTTATTCACCTGATACGTCTCCACTGGCCTGTTCTCCATGTTGAGGTCCCAAACTTTGACGGAGAGGTAGTCACGTGTCATCATATAGCGTCCGCTGTGACTGAACTTCACGTCTGAGATGGAGGAGATGATCTCAGAGAAAAAAGATCGGCTGCTTGGATCCTCTGGCTCCTCAAAGACTGTAATAAAGATGATCAATTCAAAAATGATTCCCAGCATGCCTTTGCATTTCATCAACACAACAAACAGTCACAAAACAATTTTGCATTATAATAAACAAAATGGAGAAAGCAGTAAATATATCTACTGACTAACAACCCACTATTTCTTTCATAAATTACTTAATAAGTTATCAGCATTTTATTTCATCAATTAAATGTCCACTGATGGACTAATTAATTGACTGAACATTACTACTTACACTTTGAGTGCCGATCGCAGAGTGCCGCTGCTCGCATGTCACACAGGCGGATGGTGCCTTTGCTACTGCTGTACACAAATACATTGCATTGGAGTGGATGGCACTCAGCAGCTGTGATTACTTCTGTCAGTTCCTCCATGTTGGCGGGCTTGATGTCTACAATATCTGGGAACACACTGTTAAGGACCTAGCAGTCTTTTGTTTCATTCAGATACAATGCACAGATTATTGTCCGACACATAATAGAGCTACGATACGTCTTCTGGTGAAGGAAAAGGATACTAAAACTTCTGTCTGTGATTTCCAAGTGCCATAGATTTATTCTTAGGTCATCAGCGGAGAGGTACGTTTCATGATCACTATTTACAGAAATGGAATTAATGTGATAGGTGTGCGCATTTGCAAAGATCCTCCGTGGGCTTGCTTCTACCATGAGATCCATTGGCATCAGTACTGGTACCTGAAAATACGACAGACAAGATTTTAAACCAAAATTTAAAAAAAAGCTGTGTTCAAAAACGAGACAGGTCTCACATATTACTAAACATACCCGTAAAGAGGTGATTCTAAAGGGGTCTCGGAGTCGTCCATCTTCATCTTTCAGGTTGTAACCTTCTGCTCTTTTATCTCTTTCACTTATTTTCCACAATTTGATAGTTTTATCTGACAAAAACAGAGAAGAGAGTTGTCAAATCGAGAGGTGAAGAAGAATGATCTGATATTAAATCAAGTTAGGTCACAGTGTCAAATTATAGCGCCAAACAATCAAAATGGTAAGTAAACTCTTACCATTTGTCGAAAGTAGAAAGTGAGCAGCATTTTGTTGGGGTAGCCATCTTATTTTATTAATTTTTTCCTCAATTTCTAAACTTTTCAAATAGTCAAATTCTGGCTCGTGACTCTGAAAAGTGCTATAGACGTTGTACTCCCCACGCAGCTGTGGACGATTCTTAGACTGAAAGCAAACATGGCAGAAACAAAAGTCACCAGGTAAATATATATATATATATGCATTATCATTGCAACACAGTCAGCAACTAACCTTAAAAGCATTATCAACAATAAAGCTACACATGTGTCGCTCCATGTTAATCTTACCTCCTGTTCATGTTGAAATATCACTACTCTGCCTCCTTTATCTCCAGTCGCAAGCAAATCTCCAGAATAGTTGAACTCAACCGTTGAGATTATGTCAGCTGAAAATGGACAGAAAACAGAGTGAATCCCACTCACGAGCTCAGCTTCCAGGTGAGGCAAGCGGTTCTGATGACAGCCGTGATGCTTTGTTGAGACTGCACACTAAAGCTGGTGCCGGAAGACTATTTATTAAAATAAGGCATCGGGTACATTGACAGTATGACTTTTTTTTGTCATGCTGTCAATGCACGAAGCAAACACTGTACATCCACTGGGTATGAATGAATGAAAACAATAATGATGTCAGTCGACAATTTATGGACGCAGCACATTGACGTCACGGACACGGTCGCTCCCCTTTAATAGCTTAGCCACCTAGCATACAGCTAGCTGGCGACATACAGCAATTTACAGAGGAAGGGGCTTTCTGTGCCGCCGATCCACACACGGGCTCACAGCGACCACCGGGCGACCTTCTAGCTGTCGTGCATCTCACGTGAAGCCCACAGAGCATCACCACCACCGGACCACCTCTTAGCTAGCGACCCATCGTTTTAGCCCGAGCCGCCGAGCTAACGTTAGCCACGTACCTTCCGCAACATCTTCATCTATCGCTCCTTTCACTTGAGAGAAACACCACTGAAAATCATTTCCACCTGCAACTCCTGTAAGGGGAAAAAAAAGAACCGCGTGGTTAGTTTGTATCCGATTCGCGTTTCGCCTGAGAACAAAAATGACCGGACAAGTGACACCGTCTTTGACAACTTAGCTAGCCAGCGCTAACGTTGGCTAGCTAAGTTGCAGATTCAGGCCATCATCACACCAAGTGAGGTGGGTCCTTTCCTCTCCCTTCAAAAGCAGCTTACCCGCCATTGCTTCATGTAGCAGCTCTTGCTGTACACGGCTTCCAACACCTGCTCAACCAATGCGGCTTGCTCGGGGGGGAATAGATAGCATCCACAATCAGTGTGAAGACTCGGGTCCAGATCTGTCAAGACCACGGAAATTATCCGAGATTTTTTTTTTTTCTTCCAAAATGGCGCACAGTACATGGAGAGATGACGTCATGCACACATGCCACATCCTGGCTCCATCCATCCTCTCTGATCGTCATGTTGTTAAATGTGCGTTCAGTTTGTTTTCATTTTCAATGCATTACACTTTATATCGTGATCATATTGATACCTGCTTAGGCATCCCGTTAAAGCCAGTTCAGCTGTCCCGTGATCAGTGGGACATGTGACATGTACACACCAGGATGGTGGTATTATGATTCAAGTTGGAGCAAACTAAAATATAATAAACCAAAAATAGCCAGAATAAACAACATGAACATTTTTTAAAGTATTTTTCTTTGGCCAGATATGTTTCACGAGTGTGATTCGCATGAAAAGTACCATAATTGTTCATTTGCAACAAATTCACATTCATTAACAAATTAAACAATTCATGATCAAACTTTTTTTTATTCGCCAGGTCGTTGTTGACGTTAGATATGAACTGTGTCCTAACTCAAAATGTACACCTCACAAGAACCCTCGCTCGGATTGTGTGGTCAATGGGTGACATCTAGTGGCGAGAAGAGAAAGGTTCAGGTAATTGTTGTTGGGTAACTTGCGCCCATCACTATAAACAATAAACTGAATGTACTTCTCGGGCCCTATTTCACAGACAAACCTTCAATTATTTCACTTCTTGACTTACCAAACAAGTCCACTCAAAACAAACACAAATCGTGTTAAAATGGTCAAAAGTATAATTTTAGTTTCAGTGTTGGAATTATTGGCTTGACCTACAGCACTTTATTCATGTAACCATATTGGCTGTAGAGATGTGTTTATTCAATATACCTTATTACTGTAGTTACAGGGAAATTCAGAAAACCATTATTATTTTACATTGAGGAAGTCACAGGGGACGCATACTATCTATCTATCGTTATTTTTTTTCCCCCACAACAATTTCAAAGTGGAAAAGATTTATATATGTATACTTTTTGTGTGTTGATTCCGACTGTCAAACCAGCTCTTTCATTGCATGCTATCAATCATTATGTTTTGTTTCCTTCAAATGGTGCGTATTACATTAGGGAACAAACTTTTCAAACTCCACTCAACCCAATTCTGCTTAGAATCCATCAAAAAGTCTGCCCCTTATATCTTTATTTGTGTGAGCATAATATGCTCAAAATCATGGTGAAAAAAAATATATACAAAAATAGATGTTTGAGGAAGTAGTTTTAGTTTCATGCTTATTTTTTCTGTAAACAGCACTCTCTGAAGGGTTGGGGCTGTCGCGAATTGGGAGGAGAAAGAGGACACCCCATAGGGGCTGATTGTGCAATAATACAAAAAATCCCCAAAATAAAGAAATGGCAAATGCTGATGAAGTGCAAATATATGTAATATCTGGGTCACATTTCAGTTGACAAAATAAACTAAACAGAGCGGTGTTGTTTTTAGCACACCAGTTGATAAAAACACACCATCCCAATAACACTAATTCTGCAGAAATAAGGTAAGGAATAAGAAGGGTGCTCTTTTTTGCCATCTCCATAGGGCTTTGCAACTTTGTTGTTTTGCTGCATTTGCTAATTGTCCTGAAGGTGGCAAGTGAACAAACAAGGAAGCGCCCAGAAATACCTGGACCAGACCTCACCAAAACCTCTTCCTGGCATCTCCCAAGCTCCACAATCTTCTCATCACTCACACAGCACCCCTTGGGGAGAAGCACAGAATAGCAGAGGCCTAGAGGTGAGGAGGGCACACATATATTGTATACATATAAATGTATGGTCTAAGACTAGTTGTAGAAATTAAAGAGCGTGCATAGAAATATGACAAAAAGAATGTGACACACTCACAAGGAACAGACATTTCGATGTGTGTAATCAGTGGTGTGAATTATACATTTCACAGATGTTCTCTAAAATGATGCGGAAAAAAAATGCAGAATAGTGTCTTGAAACATTAAGCATTTAACACCTCCTGGCGTATTGATCCCATTTGTAGTTCGTAGATGTGGGCATGTTTCGCTGTAAATTAACAATAGATGGTTCGCCAGTGTTTTGTAAAATCATCATTATTTTAAGAACTACTTGAACCTCTTAAACATCCTTGACTGCCCTGTGTAGTTCCACACAGCACCAACTGGGGTTGCAGGGATGTGTACTTTTATAGATTCTACCTCTGACTGAATACACATATTGTGTAGCTGTGTGATGGGGCTGTGCAAACGATATTTGATTTTAAAGCATAATATGTTGTTTCTATATAAACTATACTAATGGCTGGGTCAGAGTTAGGTATATACTAAGCAGAGCTTTTTAAATTCTGAGAAATGATTAAAACAATTGTTTCAGAATTTTACTTACATTCTAAAATGTGCCTTTACGATATATACACGTAACATTTGTTTTTTTAATAGGTGCCTTGAGTCAGAGTACACTATTAAAAACACAATGAATTCTTTGTATGCACCATCCTAGTGTGAAGGAGAAACAATTGACTTAAGCCTAATTTGGAATTTAATAAACAGTACAGCTTAATTGTTGTGTACATTCCATTTTTCACATTTTTCAGTCCAAGTTCAGTGTTGTGGCTGTGGCTGTGTGTGTGTGTGTGTGTGTGTGTGTGTGTGTGTGTGTGTGTGTGTACTGCCGTGCCGTAGCTTCATCAGGTATAAGGAGAGGTGTTGACTTTATTCCGAGCCTCCAGTAACACCACTGACTCTGATAGTTCCCCATCCCTGTGGGAATTCATTATAAGACAGCTAGAGGCTGCTTGTGGATGGTTACTGTGCTGCCCGTATGTTAACTTGTCGCTATCGCGCAAGGCAAACATGTGGTGCAGCTGCTTTCTCTGGCTGTGGGCAACCTGGAGAGATTGATTGGTGAGCCTTCTGTTTTATCCAGGATCAGGGCCACATTCAGTAGACATGGTGCCTCCGGAGAAGCAGCCATTTTCCCCAGAAAATATGGCTCATTACCAGCACAGACAAAATGAAGGTATATTGACTTTTTAACATCTCACAACGCACCTATTCCTGAGCCATTTAACAACAAGCATTTGGAAAGCTGAACTTCATGTTGTGCTCATGTACCTGAATACCAAAATCGGTCCTGATTTTAACAAGAGCTCGTCAAGTCTCTTTTGACAAATCAAATGCCGATTCTATCCCCATCTATTTCAGTTTGAATTCACACTCTGAGGCATGCACGTAAATACCCATACACATGTGTTTGCACCCCGCACACACAAACAAACCCTTCCCCCCACATTTGGTCCATCAGACAGTTTTTTTTTTAACACAAATCATTGGCCAGTGGATGTGTGTGTTCTGCTCAGGGGCATACGCTCTGTCCAGACCCTCAGTCTTAACTCTCTCTCTCACACACACACACACACACACACACACACACACACACACACACACACACACACACACACACACACACACAAACAGCAAAGACAAACACAATCAATTATTCAAGACTCTTGTTTTGGCTCATGTGTTTTTTCTTTCTTATTATTTTCTGTTCTGTTGTTTCTATAGCATCCTCTGGCAACCTAACAGCCAGGAGGCCCCGATGAGTGAGATACGAGGCCTGATGACTTGAGGTCTGTGTATGTCTTTGTAATTTAGATGGCAGAGTATAATTTGCATGCGCAGCCTTCGACATTGTCTCATCGTCTGAAGGATCTATCCTCGCGGCTTTCCACAAATGAGGGTTGTTAAAGACCTGACTTGGAAGACAGACCTTTGTCTCCTTGTTTATTCCTCCCATGAGTGGACATTTTCAGCGTGGTCCTTCAGTGTGGTTAAACCTCACATTGAAGCACATCGATGATCATTGTAAATGGAGCACTGTCCTCTCGTTTGTGTTATTTTCCTATCAGTCGTATCTCTTTGTTAAGGCTCCATACCTGCGTAATGATACAGTGTACATTTTACATACGGGGTCGGTCATTGTTCAGTGTGCAAATGTGTGCACTAGATGGCACTATGGCACTTATTATTCAACGCCAACGACAATTTCCATTTTGGAGGCTAAGTGCATGCTGCTGACACAAGTGATGATCACAAACTGCTTGTTTTCCCTGAGCTGATGTTGATGATATCACGAAGAACTCCGTCGCCACTCGCAACTTATCAATTAACTGTTCTGACCTTTGAGAACAAAGCGATTGTTTTGATTTGGACCGCCGTATAGCTTCACGTGAAATATATATGAAAATACTGAATGCGAGTAGTGCAGCTCACTTAAGTTTTCATTTTCTCCCCAAGACTACTCTAACTCGACAGATTCAGAGTCTTTTTTTTTTTTTTAAAGGCTCAAGTGAACATCCAACAGAGCACTCTCCTGAATCAATGAAAACAGAAAAGAATCACATTGAGGAGAAATATTAGATGTGAATCCTTGCAGCAATGATGTCCTTGTAACAGATCATATTGTAAATACGATGGGTTAAATTGCACTTGTAGCTTCCCTTCAAACAGTCAGGCTATTCTCTCGAGGGGACAAGAGAGTGCTGCAGACTCTTCCTCTAATAACGCAAGACAATGAGATCCCAGCTCATAACATAGGCCTCCACTATATAGAACAAGTATTGGGGGCTTAGCAGCTAATAAAGTGGCAAGTCTTCAAATCCATGTCAGAAGAGCAGAGTGCCACAGGGACCTTTCATAACACGTGTATGTGCAGGTTCAACTGCAGTGTAAAGGTTACACATCCACATTGCACTGATCTAACCTGATGAGTTGCCTTAAGCCCCACAAATTCCAAGGCTGTGTTTCTTATTTAAAGAAGCAGAACTGAATAGTGATCTTCCTCTCTTACAGGATGACAAGCGTAGACGGCAGTGTGGAATGAATGTTTAAGATGCAATTCACAAAAGTCTACCGTGTATCCTCTACTCAATTAAGTGTGCGCGAAGCGGCGACATCGTTTAACGTTTGATTTACATGCATTTCTGATAAGCTTGTTTGACCACATCTTTTGTAACTAGGGTAATTTTTCTTTTTTTCTTCAAAATGAGCACAAAAAAAAGGCATAATACACATCAATTTTCTTAATTGAATCACGCTGCCCTTTGAGTTCGCCCCAACACATTCTCAGTAATTAGCCTTGATTGCCTGGTCTGCGTCTCATAAATGCTCTCTCCCGCTTTCTCTCTAGTGAACCTGTCCTTCACATGAGCACAGACACTCCTCCAGCATTTCCATTTTGTTTGTGAGTCTTTGATCCACAGTATTCCAGTTAAAGTTACACCCATGTGCTGCAAGTTGAAACTTTCAGCATTGTCGCTCAGGGGAACCTTATACCCGTGGCGCCTTCTGCTTTTGTCCTTCCCTTTAGCAACAGAACTCTCCTATGGTCCCGGACAAAAGACTACTCACGACACCCTTTTATGATCTCTGTGATGATAGCGTTTTTTCTTCTCCTGCTTGCATGTTGCCTTGGCTTGCTCATCTAATCCGAAATGTTAATGTGAGGAAGAAGAGAAAAAAAAGGAAGAAGAAAATACCCATCATTAGGGGTCCTCCCTTGAGAAAATTGTTGATTTGGAGCAACGGAAGTAAGAAAATCCTTTATCCTCAGATTTAACAAGAAAACCAATTTAAATCAGTACTTCTTCTATATGGTGCACAATAACATAAATGTGTAAGAACAGATGCCACCGAGTTGATAATTGAATCATAAAAACAAAACTCTAATTTGATTTTTTGGGTTTTTCAATTAAATTGATGTGCAATATCGGCCGGACGACACGCTCATAATGCTCATTGTGTTCAGTGGAGGATCGTGTTTGTGCACACATTTTCATAATGTGCATTTAAATTTGCACGTGTGATAGTATGCGCTAGAATTCCACATGCATGTAAAGTCTAATTGAAGCTACGATTATAACCATTTTCTAAGACAACAATATAAAAACACTTCAAGCCAGGGACAACCAATACAGTATATTAAAGTAGAGTGTGAAGTGCTGCAATGTCTTGCCTCTCCAGTCTGTCTAATCACTATGTGAGTGAAACATTCATGGTACACTAGATCAGTTCAATATTTAATTTCTCAACAAAGACTACATGATGGAACAGATGCTCAAACTTTGTATGTTTCTCAGGAGAGAGAAAGTCACTTTCATGGATGCTATTGAGTACAGAGATTGTGATCGTGTACAAGCTTTGTGTTGACTTCTTTGGGCTCTTCACCTATGCACTAAACGTACAGTCGTGGATGAAAAGATGTTCAAACAAACTAAGTGTGCATAGTGAGTCAGTGCCGAAACCACAGACTGAATACATCAAGTGTTTACATCCAGGGGCACTAAAAACTCATGTGTGGAACCACGTTAGTGATGCACCGGGGTTGGCCTTTGCCTCCATGTCACATTTCAAGTGAAGATTTGACTTGGCATGTTTACATAGGATTTCTTCATCTCCTTTTTTAAACCCCTATGGGCAAACTGAAGGTGAGGGGAACTAAGATTATTATCCCCCGTTTCTCTGAGGAGCTTTTCTTTATGCACACCCTCGCAGATGTCGACATTTGGTTAGGCGGTGTACATAGAAGCCCCAGATTATCTGGCGCTTCAGGAAAGTCTGTTTAGCTAAAGTTAGGAGTGGTTACTTTCCTGCACCTTCCTAATATACCCCTGTGTTTTGCATACCTGGAGAACCCACCGTGCCTATGCATCTGTGTTAAAGAGTGTGTAAAAAGAAGAAAAAAAATATTACTGATTGAATATTGCTGTCCATCCAAGACTACAGGTCTTAGTTGTAATAAAGTTCATGTCAATAGGATCCCGTGCAGACGTAGAGCTCGTCGCAGGAAGCGTAACAGATGGTGTACTATATGTCATAATGCTATAAAATCCAACAGGAATTGACAATTGAAATCCCACCCTGGAGTTTGCCTCTTTTAGCTTTGGCATAATCTCCTCAGGATTTCAATTGCAAAGTCAAAGAGAATAGTCTAGCACACGGGGACTAGTTATCTGGGGCAAATGCGGTCTAAGGTTGACAATGCAAAGGCTATGTTTATGTGCATCACACTTGCTATACTGAATGTTTCCCAGAGTACAAGAACATCCTCCCCTGAATTATATTCCTCTTCCCACGTCCCAGTGCTGCCGTGGAAAGTAGGCCAAGTGAGCACCAGGGCGTTGCTTTTTTAAGATGATCAGTTTGTCAGTGTGTTTTTGTGTGTGCTCAGGACGGCTATTCATGTGGCTTGACTCTGTAGAACAAAGACCAGCATTATACAATTTGCAGCACTTCCAATAGCAAGGAAAAGGGAGAGGTTGGAAAATAGGGACAGGACAAGTGTGGATGAAACAAAGACAAAAAACTGGCTTGTACTCTAATTCATTTACTTCCTCTTTTCCACCTCTTTGTTGCAGCAAAAAGGTCCCTTGCCAGTAACACTCCTCTGCAGGATCCTACTGTACTCTGGCTGGCATGGATTATTTTTAGCTATTGCTGTGCAGCTTTCACCTTGACTCTCTCCATCTTGACATCATAATTAACATTTCTGTTAATAGTAACACAGTTCAATATAAATAAGGATCTCTGAGTAAAATCAAAACTCAGTTGGAGAGTGATAATGAATTGTACCACATTTCTCATTTATAAGACACCTTGACAATTGCCATCACATTTGCATCACTTAATCCCTATGGGAGTAAATTATGTAGATTATGCAACATGTAGAAAACATACATTTTGATGTGAGCGACTTGAGAGTTATTGGACTTGTGCAGGTGGGGCAGTATCAATCTAAGTTGGCAATAGCTCCATCATATGGGTCAACAGGCAAATTAAAGTTCTCTTGAGTATTGAGGGAAACGCTGCTGCCTGTGTGGTCAAGCACACACTCTAAAAAGAAGAAGAAGAAGAAGAAAACAAGGTTAAAGCTGATGCCTCCCGTTTTGGAGGCCACTTTGCCCGATGCAACATGTGTCCTTATCTTACTGATGAGATTTTAAAATTACCTTTACAGTCAGATTTCTGCACCTTTTTTCCTGAATGTCTGGGTATCGTGATACATTGGTCCCTCTATCTTATGTTAATATGTTCCGATTTAGAGCAGAATAATCACATTTACCTCACTTCCATCAATGCCACTGAGAAATGTGAGGCGGCTTAATAACTTTTTATAAATAGAGATTTTTTTTAGACAGGCCTATAGGAGTGACGGACACAATCAAGACGGGGCTGAGTAAGAGCGACGGTATGCTGGATATTTGGTCATGTGTATTTTGGTCTAAATTTCCAGGGGATATTTTAGATGTTAATAGCCCTGAAGTGGTCTCGGTTTCTTATTTAATTTCTCTCGCCTTCTTTAAATGTAATTCGCCCACAGACTGCGCCGCGAGGCTCTAAACCGCGTAGAAACTCTCTCATCATTTCCACAGCAGAATGGAAATGCAAATTGTGCGCACGGGCAATGCCCTTGACAGAACTCACCACTGCACACAATTAACATGAGGACTCTGACAGAAGTTAGTGACGAAATGTGAGGTCACCGCAGCTGTGTGTCAGATAATGTGCTCGTGTTTAGTGGACACAGTCCTACATTAAACGCATCCAAAATATACATACGTGGATTTTGTACAAATATTACAAATAATAGTAGTAGCTAATAATAGTAGCTAATAATAATAGTAACAATAATAATAATAATAATAATAATAATAATAATAATGTGGCTTTTGTGAGAATTTATTTTTAAGACATTTTACTGCATTGAAAATAATAACACGCTTTTTTTCCCTTCTTTTTGCTATATAAATATGTATGTTATTTAATCTATTTATTTTGTCTTATGGTCAATATATATAATTTTTTGGGGGGAATTCTGTCTATTTTATTTGAGATCATTTGTCCTGAACATAATAAACAACCACTTTTTGGCCGCTCGGGGGGTCTGGGGAGGGGGAGGGGTGTTAGATAAACCTATGTTGAGATTTAGCTATCTTGTCACTGAGGAACGCAGCTGCCTCATATCGACACAATGATCTCAAGTGTAACCAACGAGGGGCGCTGTCCGTCTATCAGCTATAACTACTTGCCACGAATAGCCTACATGATTGATCTTATCACTCTTGGCCATTTGTGTGTTGCCCCTATAATTAAAAATAACGTGCACAATGTATTTTAATATGATATTTGAATATGTCACATCGAATCTCGCACGCGCATTTATGAGGCCAATAACGTTAATAGCGTCTTTAAACAAAGTTTTGCAAGGAAGCTGTCATTTTAATGGTGTGTTAAGCATTTCATTATTTAACTTTAAAAGTCGCATGATTATAAATATAATCAAATGTTCCCCACTCGCAAGAAACAAGGCACACGTATACAAGTTGATCTTTTAAAACACAGCTACAAGTGATAACAAAGGCTGGAGACCTCACAGAAATTTGGTTTTGTGCGTTGGCACGTCACATTCACCTATAGCCTAAATAAATAAATGCCATAAGTAAATAGTTCAATCACTATTAAGTTCAACCATACACAAAACATAATATTTAAATATATATATATATATGTATATATATATACTATTCTCTTTGCGATATTATATATTGTTATATATGTCTGAACATCGGAATAACATAAAGACCGGTTGAGTTGCTGTAAACAATAAGTGGGCTGACTGCCTGTTTGTTCCATATGGAGTTTGGAGTGATGCATAAATGTAGGCGTATTTCATTAATATTTAATCGACAAAAAGATCACTTTAAAAGAACCTCTGTGATAAAGCCGTGAGCGAACTTGCTTGGTGGGTGCTAACACGATTTCTTTTCATTTCCCTTCTTTCTTTTTTTTTGGTGCCAATAAATTCAGTCGGAAACAATGCAGGTGAGCATAATGAAAGTGTTGTCCCAATAAAGTGCATCGATGGACAGCTGGGCAGCGGCCGGCTGATTGACTTTGCCTTGACATCTGGGAGGCCCGCTGGCCCCTGGCACGCGTATAGGCTGATGTCGCCATTTACATGCAAATTTAAGGAGATCATGAGGGCCTCGCCCCGTAAATTCACACCCAAAAAAAAAAAAAGAAGACGTCACCCTCAATACAGAGGAGGCTCGTCCCGTCGAGACGGGAGGTCTTCGAAGTCACCGTGTACATTTTTATTGGGAGCCACGCGTCCCGAGGACTTTAGTTTTATATTGATGCTCCGGCCCAACTCTTTAGGGGTTCTTTCATTGTGTCCACTGAATAGAAGAATGAGATAACGGGCCCCCGTGTCATCAACCGGTCATTTAAACGAGCATTCATCCGGGCTCAGTGCGGCCAAGATACAGGAGGCAAACAGTTTGCACTTGTTCCCCATGCTTGTCATGCGCCACTTACCTCCAGCGTGCAGTTAAGAAACAAGCTGGGGTTTTTTCTTTTCTTTTTTTTTTTTCTTGCTTTTCTTTTTTTTTCTAGTGAGAAATTAGAAAATGTGACTAAGATCCTCTAATTCCACGCCCGTGAAAGTTCTCATGCGCGCAAACACTAAAACCAACGGGGATCAACATTTCTTTTATTTTGATGCTAACATTTCACCTAATGATGAAGAGCGCATTTTCCACGGTGTAAGCCCACCACGCAGATGATCCCACAGAATGAGCTGAGACGGATTCAGGCTCCGCGCCTCAGTGTGTGGAGCAGCTGACTCCCTCTCTCCACGTCCAGATGGCTCCTGCACACAGATTTGCATTCATTTTCCTCTAATATCTTCTGAAATAGCGGGGCAGCTGCATTTGTTGTCAAATACGGTTTAAAACTCCCATTCAGGACAGCATCGTTACCTACGTGACGGGTGTGGAGATCCATTTTCTTTCTCCAGTCAACAGTATCAGATCTAAGAGGATTTGTCTCAAAGTCCCCTAATTTGATAATCAGATTTAAATCGCCTTGGTGCGTGTAATCAGGGGTTAAGTTCTAATAAGCGACTTGAAACTGGGCGAAAAAAAAGCAGAGTGAGTTCTGTGCAAAAAAAAGAAGAAGATATTTTGCAATCTCGGTAGAACAGACAAAACATTTACAACATGCGTCTCGGTTTGTTTCATCTACGAGAAAAAGAGATAACATTTTTTTTTTCTTCCCCTTTGAGGTTTTTCTGATTTTTTTTCTCTCCACAAATTGAAACTTAGATTTCTCTTCAATATTAAAAAAAAAAAGTAAATAAATAAGAAGAAAAAAATCCACACCCTTATTTTGTGACTGGGCAATTTGGCAATAGATTGTGTAGAGGTGAAAGCAACAGCTTATAATTCACTTATCTTTGGCAGCAGCTATTAACCCTCAGCACCAGCTAGATAGATTGCTCAGGATATAGCACACATCTCTCTTCCTCGCACCCTCCCCTCTCTCCCTCCATCCTCTCCTCCTTTTCACCACTAATGAACCGAACTGCTTGCTTGCCCCTCTCGGACAGAGTCGGACATGTAGGCTCTTTAAAAATGATTAAGATGTTTCTGATTATTACTGATTTGAACGCGACGTGCATGAAATAAAGAAGACACAGAACCATGGATTTCCTGAAGTTTGTTTAATGTCAAGAGACACGCTGACTCAGATTTTTAGCTCATAAAAAGAGGTCAGAAGATCTTACTTTATCTTCTGTAAATGACACATACATGTGATTGATTTGTTTGCACATGAATAATGTGGAAGAAACGGGGTTTCAAACTTTGTTCATATTTTATGCCTACCGCCATTAATAAAGAACCCCTCTGCTCTGCGATACACAGTAAAACAATTGAAAGTCAATCATCTCTTGTTAAAAAAATGTAAAATGTAATGTAAATTAATAGATTTATAATCATGTCTGATTCTGTGAAATCATCGTTGGATTAATTACATTTTAATTACAATAAAATAACCCGCAGAGTAGAGTTAAAAGTGCACAAATATATCAGTTATCTGAAGAAACATGATCTGTCATTATTGAAACATGATTTATGGCCGGCATTCACACAGCTATTGAGATGCTTTCAATACATTAGTGAACAAGCAATCTCATCAAGTCAATTTGTAGTAATAACACATCTAATCGAATAAATATGTCAAATACTATTGATTTTAATCAAATATAATAAAACTAATCACGGAAATTGCAATCATTAGGCCGGCTAAAAATGATAAGCAATGCCATCCTGAATTCCGAGTTATTATTATATTTTGCTATTTTTATTTTTTATTTTTTTTCTCATTATGTGTGATGGTTACACACGGTTGAATTGTCCATATCATTAAAAAAATCAAACTCACCACATATAGGGCCTAAGCAAGAGGAAAAGTGGAGCGAGTGAGTGTTCTCAGGCTGCTGCATTATAGGGCTGTACCCGTTCAGAGGAGCGCCACTGCTTGACAGGAACCGTCAGAGCGCCATATTTGGGCAAAACCACGCCCCTTCAGCGTCATATTCTGACAGCGCCTCTCCCGTGGGTTTAGAGTTTTGGCTCCCGGGAAAGATTTCAGTCCTCGGGGAAAGAGGGCTTAGTTTTGCATGTTCCCATCCATCCTGCACGACGCGAAAGGGCCCCTTATCCACATCTCCTGTGTACTAGGAACACCTCCACTGGTGATCAGCCTTTGCCTGTGTTTGTCTTGTGGAGAAGCAGCAGCACCTTTTCAGGAGTGGGTTTTTTATTCAACAAGAAGTCCTGAAGGTTTTGGATGCGGTGCTTCGGGGATGTGGGCACTTTGAGAGCAGCATCACCCACAAACACAAACAACTGCCATCGATTTTTCTGTGAATAGCACAAAAAAAAAAAAAAAAGAAAAAGGAAAAAAGAAAGAGGAACAATAGCAACACAAAAAAAAAAAAAATCTGAACAATTCACTTTTCCAGTCTGTGGATACCGCTTTAACTAAGTACAGCACTTTGAGAATTGTTCACATCGGACGGACTGAAGAGGGAGGCAAGACCTGTGGACCGGGTTTTCCCTCGCAAGTCTGAATCGGCTCTCGCTACTTATCCCGTGAACAAAAAAACAAACAACCAACAACCCTAAAGGATAACGCGCTTGGACGTCTATTCCCCTAATTTCGCAGGAGGCTCTTTTTCACGCAAATTGTCCCAAATGTTTGGAATTCAGGAAACTATACCGCGAGGCGGGACGACGATGAAGGAGGAACCGCTCGGTGGACTGAACTCGGTCCGCTCCTGGATGCACACAGCTGGGGTGGTGGATGCAAACACAGCCGCCCAAAGGTACGCATGCCAAAAGCATCTGATTTTTCTCACGCATTCCCTCCTCATCATATCGACCCCTCAATCCCCTGAATACTCTGTATCAATTACAGTCTCCCAATAAATGCCCCCCCTTCGGCTTTCCCTTCTTTCATTACATCAGATTACCCATTATTGTGACAAATCAAGAAATCTCCCCTAGTATACTCGAGCGTGCTTCTGCATCTCCAATGTTTCCATCAGCTTCTCCATCATCTAGTATCCCCGGTGTCCGGTGCTTAACCGAGATGGTCTCTTGTTTTCTCCCCGCAGCGGTGTCGGCTTGGCACGGGCACATTATGAAAAGCAGCCCCCTTCCAACCTCAGAAAATCCAATTTTTTCCATTTCGTGCTGGCGCTGTATGACAGACAGGGTCAGCCCGTGGAGATCGAAAGGACAGCTTTTGTGGACTTTGTGGAGAAAGACAAAGTAAGCGGTGTATTTTGATCAAATACGTGCACCCCCCCGCCCCTGTACATAATCTGTATATGTATCCAAATGATGTTCTCTGAAATGGCAATGGGTTACTAGGGAAGTCACGTGTAATATTGATTTTAAAAAGAAAGGGGAAAAAAAATGCTCAATTCGTTGATGAAAGAGAGTCGTTTTAACTAACAGCTTCTCTTCTTTTAGCAAAGAAACTACACATATATATATTTTTAAATATTGTAAACCAACAGACATGTGGTGGTGATATAGGAAGTTGTTCTGTTGATGTTGATTTTCACAAACTGTTGTCTTCTGCAGGAACCAACCAGTGAAAAAACTAACAATGGGATACATTACAAACTACAGTTATTGTACAGCAATGGTGAGTGAAACTATCTTTAATATTTTTTTGTGCAAACACGTGCAAATGTATCACACATGAGTTTGCCTGTCTGCATAAAACCACGTGTGATAATAATAATAATAATAATGATAATAATAACAGATGCAGTCTAGTCATTTTATAAATATAATCAATATCTGAGATCTGTGTATCTTTTTCTAAACTTTTTTTTTTAGAGGGCTTACTTTTGAACAAAATATGTATTGCCCACAATTCCTCAAAACTCACAAGTGGTCTTCTTCTTGTCTCCCCAGGCGTCCGAACAGAACAGGATCTTTACATTCGGCTAATCGATTCCATGACGAAGCAGGTAAGCTGCTGTTACACTTGTTTCTCCGCACACTGCGCACACGCACCCACGGTTCACTTGTGCAAAAACCTTAACACGCCGTGCAAAATCATCACCCCTGAGATCCACACACGTTTTTTTTGTTTGTTGGTGTTTTCTTAAATCTGCTTGCCAAACAAAACAAACACAAAAGTCGTGGCACAAAATGAAATGAAATTACTGCTGCAACAAGAAGGCACAGTTTCCATATTCGAGTGTTTACGTGTGACCATATCCTGAAGTGAATTTAACTCTGCCATGTCAGGCTTCTTTGTGGGCACCCATTCAAATTTAAACACGTCTGCTCCATATGATCTGATTGGACTTTTCCTGCAAAGAGTCAGAGGTTAGGCTCTAAACATATATATATATAATAAAAAAATGTGCATAAATTATTTTAATTATAAATATCAATATTTCTGCTGAGGTTCATCTCACTTATCTTCCTCACAAATATTGAGGGTGACTTTAAACCGAGAGCCCAACGCGCAAAATGTTATTATTAAGCCTTAATGCACATCCCAAGCCAACGCAAGGATTTGTAAAGTTATTTATAATTTGGGTAATAAAATCAGACATCGTTATTTCGGCTGTGCACCTCGAGTTTTGTTATTAAATATAGGGTTTAGGGAGAGCCTTGCGAATAGAGCCGTGAAGCCCGAGCCACTGGTCACCGACAACATTCCTCTGCGAATGATCGGAGTCAATGACGCAGAACAAGCAATTTATGGATTTCTGTTTCTACAGCTGCAAACAGCGACATAAATCAAACCAATATAGATAATCGCCCGGTTCCTAGAATAAATTTAAAAAAAAAAGGAAAATAATAATAATAAACAAATACTCAGGTCAAGTGGGACAGCTTTTAAAAGCCATGAGAGTGATGCGACCTGGTTCAGATATGTCACTTTGTCAAAGTCACGCTCTCATATTGGCCTCACGCGTGCCAGAAAAAAAAAAATTATAACATCACAACATTTTGAATGGCTTCAAAGGATAAAAAAAAAAAAAACGATCACGTTGTTTATTACATATTTTTTTGTTATTATATTCTTAAAGTGTTTAAAAAAAAAATCAAAACCGTGGTGCTTTGCCTGCGTTTACACTTGGTGCCGTTTCAGTATACGAGGGAGAGAAGTGTCTATCCTTAGAAATAGAAGAAGGAGGGAGGGATCGAGGGAGGGAGAGAAGAGCGGCAGAACTGATAGCTCCACGCCATCTGTTTCAGCCAATGCTCAAAAATTACTCAACCGTACCGCCAGACACCGCTTTTTATCCACAGAAAGATCATTGTTAGCGGCTCAAAATAAACAACAGATTGCCCATTAACACTTTCCCCCAAATATCCCCAGATTATAAGCATATTGATGACACTTCTATTGGATCTCTCCTTATGAAAATCTCTCTGTCTCTCTCTTTCTCTCTGAGCCACAGGATATTATCTAGATTAATACAAAAAAAAAATACAATTTATTATTATTGTCATCCTAATCACTACTTTTTCATTTTATAATTATATTTTTTTAATTATTATTGCCACTGGAAATATTGTAGTTGGTATTGTTATTATCAGTCATAGTTATTTTTGTAATTGTTTATTTAGGTTGATATTTATATGATTTCATGTAATTTAAATAGGGGGATATTGCTGTGATTATCTTAACCATGTTTCTTACTTAGCCTTTGCACTCTTCTAATATATCCTGTTGTTTTAAAATCATGTGTATTAATGCCCAGATTTTTTTTATTAAGTGCCAAAATTGCAAATATCTTAGTCTAATTATTTGTACATTTCTGTGAATTAATAGGTGTTTATGAGATGACTGTGTTTTCACTTTATTTCCATCTCATTTCCTTTCAAAGGCCATAATTTATGAGGGTCAAGACAAGAATCCAGAAATGTGCAGAGTTCTTCTTACCCATGAAATTATGTGCAGGTAAGCATTATTTTTTTGCTCCGTCCATTTTGCAGATCCAGGCAAAAAGTAATTCCCTCCCCTTCAATAAGTTTTGACACTCATGATGTGATGCAGCAATTCAGACTGTCCTGTAGTCCTTCAGCAACCAGGGAGATAGAGAGATATATAGAAGGAGAGAGAGAGAGAGCTGCTGTCACTTCTAACTTTGATATGATGTTATTCAACTATGATGTGAATATGCCAGTGAAAATGAACTGAATGACTTCTTTTAGTGAAGGTATACTGAACGTACTCACAGTATACATTGTGTTTTTTAACCTTTAGTATATTTATCTTTATATTCTAAGAATTGTATGTCATCATTTAAGCCTGCCAGGCACAATGTGTTTCCTGTTAAGTTATGCATAGGCGTTGCATGCAATGTATCAGTTTTTTTTTCTCCTTCTTTTTAGAACAGAGTCAGTTCTCGGTTGATCCCACCTGTCAACAATGATCAGCGAGCCTTTTAGCGTCATTTAACCACATAAATCTCAACCTCTCATATTGCGCTTGCTATTCAGCGGTGTCATTGATACTAAAAGGAAAAACGCCTTTTGTTGTTATTGTTGAGCTCAGCATGAGCTTTGTGAACATTGAATTCGGATACTGTCGGTTAACCTCTCCTTTGTTGCACCGGTGCATTGTTCAAGTTACTGGTTGAGAGCAAGTGCAGCATGAGAGCTGAGAATGATTTGTCTTTTTCCATGCATAAACTCATCACTCACGCTCAATTTATACATGCATCCATCACTTATTTGTGACACATTGAATATGCTCGTACTCGAGAGGTAATATTTTTTTGTCAAGAGGAAGTGCATTTTGCTGCTGAATAAAGATCTACTTTAACTGCTGCCTATTATCAGCTAAGAATATCTACATAACAAGAACAGTTATAATAGAAATTATATTTTGATAACTTACCTTATTATATCTTAATCATTAGGGATGTCATACGTGTAGTTTTTGAATTATATTTATGCTCTAATACACTCCAGCACCGTAGCTATAAAACACATTTTTATTACTCGCTGCTGGAAAGTCATGTAAATCAGACATATTTAAATAATGTGTGGTTGACTGACAGTAGCTTTGCACAAAATCTTTGTTTTTCTTTCTGCACCATATGGCATAAATCAATCTTATTCACATATGTTTATATGTTTTCATTTCAAGTTGAGGCTAGGATGATGTATTTGTTTATTTTTGCAGTTTTGATTCAAGTCCCAATCAAAGAAGTGAAAGGCAGCTAGCTATAGACGTATAGGGGGGAGATGGCTGAAACATGTGGTGGAAGATAGATTAGTGCTTTTGAGGCCATAATTGATAAATGCCCTGCAGAAATATTGGTTGAGGGTGGCACCTTGCATCTCCCTCAGAAATAGCAGCTTGGCAATTAGAGGTAAACAAAAGCTGAAGCTGTGAAAAGTGACTCCCCTGCCTCCTGGCCCAATCCCCACTCCCCTCCCCTCCAACACTAAGCCAAACAACACAACATGTTGTTTTCACCATTTTTATCAGCCATCAGCATCAATGGAATGGATAGATTGAGTGAAGGAAAATCTCATGGCAATTTTTTTTCCCTCTCTCCCCCAATATCAAAATCACTCCGAGGCACTTAATAAATGCATGTGGTTATGTGTGCATTATTTATTTATTTTGATTTATTTAGCAAAGTAGGACTTGTTCTGAAATACACTGTCTCTGCTCCTGCAGCCGATGCTGTGACAAGAAAAGCTGTGGAAACAGGAACGAGACCCCATCAGACCCTGTGATCATTGACAGGTAAGGCCATGTGCGGCGTCTTCGCTGCTTGTGAACAGGGGGGGAAGAGTGTAAGTGAATGAGTGAGTGTCTGAGTGACTAAATGGATGAGTGACTGAGTGGATGAGCGGGCGCATGGATGGGCTCGTGAACAAATGAGTTCCTTCCCAGTGTGCCAGACGGCCCAGTTGGGCTGACTTGCATCTTAGAGCTCACAGTCTGGGAACTGTGGGTGATTCTGTGTGAGCGGCTGAGGGGCGTCTTTCCCAGGTACCTGTGCACCGAGGGGCGGTCACCACCTGGATAGGGTTTGTTCAATCACAGGTGGTTCAATCACCAGAGGATCATGCTGGGAATACACCTAATTAGCTTAGGCAACTTCGCATTTATTTGGCTGGCTTCCCTTCTTTGTTTACGACAGTGATGCTGACACTGTCAATAGTGGTTTTTTCATTGACTGTTTCCTTCTCTCAAGTTAGCTGTGAGCTAGGTGCCATTAAAGTTTTGTCTGAGAAGGCATAAACATTTTATGTTGGCTGTTTAGTTCTGCACCTTCGGGGAAGTTACGTCTGCCACATTTATATCACCTTCTAAAGAGGGAGAGTAAATGGTCTGCTTTCAGGCATTGACATCTTGCTCACACTGTGAAACTATATTGCATGTCCTGGTCAGCGTGAATATGTTAAAGGTAGTTAAATGTGTGTGTGTGTGTGCGTGGGGGTGGATATAGGGGTGAGGTAGGGGGTGTAGTTTGTGCGTCGATCTCAATGTAACTCTCACCACGTAGGGAGAGACAGCAATGCTAATGTTTGACTAGCCGGAATCACTGTTTGCTTAGTGGAGAATGCCTGGTATCTGACAGAGGGGACAACTCTCTTATTAGTAATCAAATAGGGCTGAGCAGTTGTTGCTGCCACTCCACTCCAGCGGCTTCTCATGCATCAGGAAGTAGGAGCTGGCTGCCCTGGGAGCCTGGATGGATTACCAGAGCTACTGCTGTCTGAACTCAAACTCACACAAGACACACGTAGATACACGCACACACACACACACGCACGCACGCACGCACGCACGCACGCACACACACACACACACAGGCGACACAAACTCGACACCCACGCATCCTCAGACGCTCGCATGCCGCTTGTATGTTGTTTACGCTTTCATGCTCGACTGTCACGATGCATGCAAGAAAAGTACTGAGGTGTTCAGGACACTGTCAGGAAAGAGCTGTCTTTTTTCCCATTTTCTTTTCATCTCGGACCAAGCCGAATGCTTAATTCATTAGTCAAGCGTGTTTGTACAGCAAAGAGACGACAGCGCGAACATTAAGATATAACTTGAGACGTCTACTTTGCTTAATTTCCGCTGCTTTCATGTTTGCTTTGTGTCTCTCTCTGCTGCCTTTTACTGTTTAGAGTTTCGCTCCCCATTGTTCTTCAATCTGCGGGACAAAACGTGTAACATAAGTACAATAAGCAAAATGAATGCATAGAGAATTAAAGTCAAGAAAGAGGGGTGGGAAAAAAAGAAAAAAAGAACAGGGTAAAAAGAAGCGGATGGATATTGTAAGCTCAACTGGCTCAGGGAGGGCTCGGATTTTCATTGTGACGAGTCTGAATAGGAGTAGAGTATCCCTTTCCTTGCACAATGAGCGGCTCTGTTGAAACACAAAAGCATATGTTCCTCATTAGACCCTCCCATTGTCTCCATGTCGTAACTATGAGCCCGTCAGCTCACCCTAACAGACCCACACAGGTTCCCAGTGACTGAAGGAGGCTCGCAGAGAGGGGTGCTTGTGAAAGGTTGCAGGGTTTAACGCGGCCAGAGCTCACTGAAGTAGGCTCGCCATACGCAAGACTATTTACTGCAATTACTTGACTATTCCCGCTGTGCATACGGGTAAGCTTTCAGTTAAAGCGTCCATGTTTTACAGCCATTTCTGTTACATCTGTCATTTTCTCATGCACATCATTACAGGCACCTGTGCCGCGGTCGCTGCTGGCAGAAACTGATTATATCCAATTGAGTAGAACATAGTTGAGTGACATAAACCTAGAGGAGAGGTTTGATTGTTGAATAGGGCATGTCTCATCTGTCTACAATTACAGTATGAAAACCAGCTCGCACCGCCACATTTGCTAGAGAAACAGTAGCATGGCCGAACCTTAAGAAACAGATTTGGAGTGAATCATTGATGGCGTTCATGCGCTGTAACATTTTCCCAGATGGTAAGAGGGGAAAGCGCACACAGCTAGCTGGCATCTAGCGAGACATTAACTGGCGTTCCCATGGATCTGGCATATCCAACGGAGTTTGGGAAACTTATCATTCCAAATGTGTCCTATTTTCCTGCGGTCAAGCCAGACATCTGTTTACCCTATTTTCTCTCAGAGGTTTGATACAGATTTTCACTCAGATTTCTAAAGAGGAAGGATTCTCTTAAAAAATAAAAAAGTTGGTTAGATATATAGGCCCAACAGCTGTCACAAAGTTTCAGCACTGCTTGGTCTTTAAATATTTCAGCACTTACATTTGATGCCATTGCATTATTCATACTCTCTTTTTGGATGAAGAAAGGCCCTATTTTTGATGCATTTGGGTGGGTTTTTTATGCGTAGTGACTCCAATATCAATGTATCGTTTGGGAAACGTCAGTACATAATTTGCAGTACGCAAAATAGTGTTTCGTCTTTCAATAGCGTGCGTGTACTTTTTCAAGAAAAAAAAGAGAAAAAATTCAGTTGGTGCTCACATTAAATAAAAGAAACTGTAAATTGATCTTGTTACTAATTGTAGCACTTTTGCTGTGACCGCATCCCTATGCAGTTCAGTATAATCATCTCTCCCCTTTATATATCCAGCAGTGCTACAGATGTCACATTTATAAGTTAATGGTGCCTTAAAGTAGGTGGGGGTGTAGGTTTATTCAGTCGGTAATTTGAGTCTTTAGAATTATAGTGATGAGGTACCCAATATCTGATTAGATGGTTTTCCCATTTACAGTGCATGTGTTTAGCCAAACATAACTCAATTTGCGATGACTCTCCTGGTCTGGTATCTGTCTTCACTCTCTTGCATATTGACTTTGTCTTCTCTTGTGTGAAAGATTAGATACATTGTTCGGGCTTACGCATGGATTTTGTAATAAGACGGCACATGTTGTTGAAAGAGGAGAGAAAATGACTCATTCTGCGTGTCAGGGTTCAAAGGTCACATTTTACTCTGAGAAAGCCGGAGCAATTTATGCAAGTAGAATCGAGACAGACGGAGAGAGAGAATGCGTCATCAATCTGTATTCTACCCATATGTGCATTTGGAATTTAATGTATGTTCATACAGTTTAACATCTTGTGTCAATTTACGCTGCCATTCACAAACTGATTCTAGACCAGATCTAAACATGTCAGCTCCATTTATTCCAGCAGCCACGGCACTCCCTTTCACTTCCTGTCACAAAGGTCAAGGAGCACTGACCTTTGGAGTGCAGCCCAGCCACTGAATTATTCATGACATTGACTTGTTTTTTCCCTTATTTTTCCCCTTGTCTCTTTTTTTGGTCAGCACACATGGTTGTGCTGTGGGAGGCTTTTATTCATTTAGCTCATTTATAAAGGCCTCACCGCACCTGTTCGTGTGTTAATGCGATTACATTTTGGCCTAATGTAAATTTTGCTTAGCTTTCCGTTATGTCCCTCATTAGTGAGCCTGTATTTTCTAAATGACTTTGCGTTATCGTTCATTTGTGGAACACCTACGAGGTCATTTCCCAGAGTGCACTTGACTTGTTGTCAAGTTGTTTACCAGAAACAAAAGACCGCAGCCTTAGAACGTCTCGCATGCGGTTCCCCCGTCCTTCTCAGAAATAAATCGCAAAAATTTGTGTGCTCCCATCTGTTTTTTGCAAAACCGTGATTACCTCCAAAAGCTGAACAAATGCCAGTATTTATAAGGTCAGCCCTTTATGTGGAAATGTGATGTAAATGAGAATCAGCGAAAGGGGACATTAAACAAAATTAAATTCATTGTCTCCTTTAATGTCATTTACATTTTTGGCTAAGCCCTGGACTGTCAAAGAGGATTTCTAAAACCATTTTAATTGCACATCAGCATTTGAGAAGAGGGTGTGTTTTCACTGAGCGGCTGTCTTGATAACCTGCAAAGGGAAGTCTGTTTATGAAGTACCCAAATGGCGTGTTTTCACTGCTTCTGTAGATGGGCAATTAAGATGGCACTCAGTAGGTAGTGTTAATCTAGAATTGTGCTGCCGCCATCCATAATGAAAATGATGCAGTGGACAGGGTCACTGTTGTTGTGATAGACAGTCGATTGCTGCAGGTGTTCCTTCTGGATTTTTTTTACATTATACCATTGAGCTGTGGGACATGCGTTGCAATATTTTTTTAGGCTTCCCGTGAGTCATTTAAAGCTGTTAGCGTGTGAAGGAAATGCTTTCTCCCCATATGTTTACACACGCATGCAAACACCTGCACGCACCTTGTTTTTTTTATATGTGGCTAAACAATTTATCGATTTCAGCGTTTTTTTCTTCCCGTGGCTGTGTTTTGTGTAATTCAAGTGACAGATGTGAGTTTTTTAAACGGCCATTGAGAAATTGGAGAATAAACTGCCCCCCCCCCCCCCCCCCGCCTGAATCAACGTGATGTTTGAGTGAAGCCTGTCTGCTCCCGAGCCAGAGTAGGAAGAGCAGGAAGTGTTGAGAGCGAAAGCTGTACTTGGCAGCTCGCCTTTGGCTTGCACTTGCCGAAAAATGAAACCCAGACCTTCACTGCAACCCCGGAGCCAGAACCTCCTTCCCAGTGCTCCAACATCCAGGATTGGGTAATACTGTTCACTAAGCAAAACATTACCTCAAATTATTCTCGCCCTGTTTTCTATTCCCTCCTCCCTCGTGTCGGTTTTATCGCAGTTTGTAAATGTCAAGACACGTACAAAGACGCACAGTATAAATGATATTTTCCAAATTATGCTCACATGTTTGGGTTCACATGAGTGGCGGCTGAACGTAACGTGGTGCCTGGCGTTCCCGAGGGAGACCCACCTCACTAGGGTAGGATTCCCCAGTGGCATCAGCTAATGGCAAGACTTGACAACAGCAGAGAAGCCGGGGGTGTTGTGTTTTACTAGCGCTGAGCAGGGGTGATGACTTTAACATGTGTGCAGAGAAAGACTGAGATGTTTGTGTGGGGTGTGCGTGCGCGTGTTTCATGTGCGTGCACTTGTGTGTGTGTGTGTGTGTGTGTGTGCTGTGCTGTGCTAAAGAGAGAGGTGTGCAGTACGAAAGAGTGGCGCGGGCCAACAGAGCGACGGATTCGGCTCCAGCTTGACGGCAGTGAAAGACGAAACATGGTTCCACATGTGTTGAGAAAGAGCAGTCCATCTGTCCATGGAGACAACCCCTCCCCCCTTCACCACCCCCTTCTCTTTCCCTCTTTCCTTCTCCTCTTCTCCTTCTCTCCTCTCCCCCCACTCCCCTGGTTCACTGCTGACAGAAACAAGGCCAGAGCTGGGGTGATGGGATGAATGCAGGGCCAAGAGCAACACTGGATGTTACACACACACACACACACACACACACACACACACACACACACTGAAGAGAAATAAGAAAAGGTTATCAAATATTCTTTTGGCATACATGCTGTTAAAGTTTACGGTCTTCAGTTGCATTCACTGACTTAGTTCAACGCTGCGTTAATGTGATTCACATTCAACTGTGGAGTAACGGAAGTGATTCATTTTTATATTCCGAAAGAAAACAATCTATTAAGATATATTTACTTCTCCCTGACACACTGCTACAATAAGCCACCACGGTGAAAATCCTACATTATTGAAATTAAATCTGAAGTGAATAAAACATGCCACTCTTTCTCAAATATTTAGCAGCGCTCCTTTATAATTAAACTTTCTAGCTGTTTTGAAGACGTTGTTTGGTTTCTTAAAGCATTAATGACGCAAGAGCTTTGTCAAACAGCTCCCGATTCTCTGAATCACATTTAGGTCACTCAGAGCGGTGTTTTTTTGTGGCTATTTTTTTTCTTTTGAAAAAGGGTCTCTTTTCTTTCTCTTGGCATGTTCTCACTACCATTCAATCCTTATTAGGTTTCCCCTAATTGTCAAACAAACTGTTGGGTCAACCTCAGTCGTATCTGGCCGTAAAACAGCACATTAGGCCCTGGTGAGGGATATATGCGGTATTTCATCGGAGACGGAGTAATGCTGGGGTTTTATGGTTAAGTACCAGTTCACGCCCACGCCATTTGTTTCGCATTAGAGTGGAGGTTTTGTAAATCAGATCAATATGCTCGCTGAGATGTGATTCCTTGTCGGGATCTCCCGAGTCGTTCTTTCCTGAAGTATTTTTCTTAGGGGACTGGTTGTCGATGCACAGTCCTCCGCTTCCCCCTCCCTTCCCAGCCTTCCCCTTTTCCCTACCTCTGTCAGTCCCTCCCTCCATCTCCACCTCAATCTATTTCCATTTTCTGAATGTAGCAATTTGTCGTGTGACACAGGCAAGATTAGGATGGGAAGCAGTCTGAAGATTTCATCGGACATGGTCCTGCTCCCGCTGGTGTGAGGTCACAGGACAAAGATGGGATAGGGTCATCAGTTACCTCGGGGAAACGAGCTGGTCTGCTGGCTGCTCCGTTGGCCCCAGGGGTGCCTGGGATGTATCGGAGGAGAAGCCCCAGAGAAAGAGCCCTGAACCAGCGTCATTTATTAAAAGTGACAAGTTATTTCTAACTATAGCTCTGTTTTTATTGTTTTACAACGCTGTCATTTGGAACAGTGCCCGTCTCTTCAGGAATCACAAACAAGTGATAAATGAAGGAGGCGACCTGCTTTTTAAACACACACACATGCTCGATGCACTCTGGCCACACGTGTGTGCCGTTACGTTATATTATGTATTTTGTCACGGTGCTTGAATTAAACAATTGTGCCGGTATAATAAAGATCGACCGTACGATAAGTGTAATGAAAATGTTTCACAATTCACCAGTTTTCCCCTGGACATTTGTTCAGTAAATTAATAACAGCTTACAGTCTGAATCTCAGGCTGACCTCCGCATAATCAGTACCAGAAGTTCCACAGAACATGACCACGCTGTGTGTGTGTGTGTGTGTGTGTGTGTGTGGGAGTACAGAGAGAGAGTAGTGCTTCAGCGTAGATTTTAGTGGTTCGAGTTTCTTTATAGAATTTTTAAAAAGACAACATTCATGTTAATAATGGAGTATTTATTCAATGTTTGACCGGTGGTCTTCATTTAGGGTCACCGAGGTACTCTGCTCCCCCCTTTTTTTTTTTTTTTTTTACTGCCTGCCCCAACTGCGTTAATGATATATGACAGAAATTTCCTTGAGCTGGTTCAGTGGCAAGAAAGGTCCTGGCTAGTCTATATCAATCCATCTGACTTATGTTCCCATGTCTTGAATTACCGCTTGATGGAAACCTGCTGCGGGCTTCTCTTGCCAATTGAAATCAGATCTCCTCCACAGCCTGGTGTGATATTGATCCATATTCAACACCCAGGCAGCCGATCGATCAGTATTGATTTACAATAAAAAACACTCCTCTGCTTGTTCAGCACTGCGTTCGATACTTTAAGGCAAAGGGGGGGGGGGGAATATTTAAAAAGAAGAAAAACGGGATTGTGCTTTTTACCATTCGGTGACAAGCTGGAATAAATATAAAAAATGCGAGGAGACGTTTTTATTTTCATGGTAGAGTTTGAGCTTAAGTGACCGAACCTTGACCACACTGGCAACCGGCAACCACGTCCACAGTGAACAATGATCTGCCCCGCCATGTGAGACTAACCAATAAAAATGGTTTAACGGGATGACACTTCTATAAGGACTCATTTATTGAAGGAGGTGTGTCTGTTTCTGAATTAGTGGCACATCTGCACTGCAACGGGGAGTGCTAAAACTGTCAAATCAAATCTATCTGAAAATTGAAACGGAATGCTAAAAGTGGTGGATCAAGCCTGAGCACTTTAGCTTGATTTTGGCGTGTTAACAGGATGACATGATTTCCTGTGGTTCTGATATTAATTTGTCTCATTCTCCATCCCACCTGCAAGCAAGCGCACACACACACAATGCAGGGTGGGTCTCTGCCTCCCACACGGCCGTCATTAGGGCCCGGGACAAACTGGAACAGACTAAGGCAACCCACTCAGCTCCATTCCAGATCCACTTTTCTCCCTGTCACATCTTAGTCCTAATCTCTCGGACTTCCTCTCCTCTGCCAAATAACCGTTCCCATCCAGCAGGTCCCAGCATTAGCCCGGGCTGCCAACATCTGAAAGTTATTATCCCCAATCTCTGACATCCAGGAGTTTACAGTTATATAATGATGGGGAAAACCACATGTCCCCAGAGGCAGAGAACATTTTTGAGATGCCTCCCCATCTGTTTTGGGGGAGCTGGCCATTTTGGACCAAACTCAGAATGGCAGGCAGATTTTTTGGGGTAATTTTTATTTTCTACCACTGGACCAGGCCAGGTCTGGGAATCATTATGTGGGGTGATAAAGCAAATCCAATTGGGTCAGGTTCCCCTCCACACAGCGCTGGTGGCAGCAGCTCTCCGTGCCTCACTGCTCGTCCCTGACTGTGTAAGTGGTGGTTGTTTGTTTGTCCTAGAGAGGCTGGGCTGGGGGACTAATGCAAGCCCGGGGGCCAGCCAGGTCGGAGGCAACGGTAAACCCGAGCTGCCTGGTGTAGCAGTGCTCCCTCGCTGCTGGCTCGGCCTTGTTTGGACTGCAGCTCCGGTTTGCTTTCTTAGAGGGAAGCTGAGCCTCCGTAATCATTGAGCCTTTCGCTCGGGTGGGGAGCACAGCCGAGACCAGAGGGAGTGATGACATAGGTCCGCCGAGGCCTGGCCCGGTCCACCCCTGCTGCTCTTAGCATATTTATTTTCTCTTCCCATTGTATGGTTTAAGTCACACCATATTATGTTCGGACCTTATGCACGTGCATAGGCACTCAGATGTGATGAAGTGTATGGCGTAGAGCTGTAGGCTTTGTTTTTACTAATAACGCTGGGGATTAGTAACTCGCTGACCTCAGTGTAATCTTTATTAGTCTGTTAACCATATACTCTAGTTATGGAGACTCTAGTGACACAGACACGCACTTCAGGACAACACAACAGGGGAAACTAACCAAATGGCATGCTATTATTAAATCAGTGTGTAACAGATTATGTTATGTGTAGATGAATCTATGTTTCCCGCTAAAGTGTTTCAAAATTTAGATAATTTAAAACCCCCATCGAGCCCCCTGGGCACTCCTCAAAAATGTTTTATTCAACATCACCACTCTGTTCTGTTTTGTTACGTTATTGAAATGGGTTGTCGATTCGAATAGAGTCAACCTGGTGGGCCAATCTCATTGTAGCCAGTGGAGAGTGAAAGCCATCTCTGCAGCATAACCTCACCAGAACACACACATAGATTGGAAGAGGGGGGCAGTGAGAGCGAGAGTGCCTTCTCCAGATGGAGATCCCAGATATGGGGGGAAATGTCCGGGCCATTTTCCAGGGTTTCCATAATGGGAATCTACCCCTTGCTTGCTTATTAAGTTGTGCACACAAGGAGGAGTGAGGAGAGAGATGGAGAGGAGAGGAGATAAGGGCAGGCTAGGCGAGAGATGGACAACCTGCACGCCGTCACCTCTCTGTTATAAGTGTCAAACAGACCCTGTCGGAGAAATCACAGGTCATGTGGATAGATGATTGTCAAAGCACCACATTGATATAAGGGCTTTCTTTTTCTGCTTTGAGCCGCATGATAAGATTTGTTTTTGTTTTCTGTTGGAGAGGGAGAAAGTATGACGTTCAGGTCAGCAAGGTCGCCTGGCGGGGTCACAGGGTCACAGCCTTTTTGGTACCTGAGTAACCTCACATGGCTAAGCCATTTCTCAGGCTCCCTCAAATGATGGCAGGGTGTGGAGGGGAGGGGGTAGGTTGACGGGGTGGGCATGAGAGTGATCTATCAGCGGCAGCAGCAGACATGCAGACAGAATGGCAGCTACTGCAGCTAAACAGAGTGAGACAGATAGGCAGAAGTCTCTCATACGTAACACCAGGAGCTTTAAGACGACAGCGCTGAGTGTTATGGATGCTTGACATTGACCTCTCATACAGACATGGAGTATTTATCAAGGTTGTAGGACAATGGTGTATTTGTTTCTTAAATTATTTAGTTCATTGGGTGAGATGCCACTTTCCTCACAAAACACTTCCCACTTTCGTGCGATAAGAACAATCTGTTTCCATTCTGCCTCTTGTTAGATGTTTCCTACAAGACTTAGAATTTAAGGTGATCATATTTTGAAGACTGTCAGTTCTATCAATTCAAATCTACTTTAAAAAGAGAAGAGGGAAAAAGCTCTGAAGCTTACATTTCTCTAGAAGAGAAATATTTGTGTACAGATAGGCCTGTCATTCTGCGAAACAACATTCATGATTCTTTTATTGGTGCTCAGCCATCACCCCCTCTCTTCCTCTGTGGAAAAAAGGGCTAGTCTACAAAGTGGCTTTTTGCTGTTTGAGAGAAGTAAACTTCATCAGGTCGGCGGCGAGGTGTGCTTCACATGTCACTCAGTCGAGCTCCCTCCTAATGAAATGCTGCATACAGATTTCTGCCTGCGGGCTCAGGGGGATAAGACCGTGGTAACAGAATGAAACAAACCCCTTCCCATTCCCTTCACTCACACGCACATGCAAAAACATACACAGACAAACACACATTCATACACACACATACACAGGCGTGCACGCACACACACACACACACACACACACACACACACACACACACACACACGCACACACTCTTGCTGGAGAGCATCCATGTGAAGAGATCCAAATCTGCAATTTATTCAAATATTGATATTTCTACTTGTCAGGAGAAAGGTGCCTTGAAATTTCCTCTGAGTACTCCTGTCAAAAAAATAGCAGGAAATATGTCAGATAATTCATAAATGGAGTTCACTGCCGCAAAGTCAGTTGGGAACAGCAAAATATATATATGCTTGTCAATGAAGAATAGGAGCAATATTACAGAGCCTGCTGCTCATTCTTCCATCATGTCAAGCAAACAGCTTTTGCAGGCCCATAAGTGTATGTTTCAGTCTGTGTGTATTTGTGTCTATGCGTGTATATTTGTATATGTCCCCGTGTACGTACATGTGTGTGTGTATTTATGCATGTGAATGTGTGTGTGCTTTGGCTATGTTGTGACTCCTACTTAGATGTGTTTGTTATCTTTTTCCACCGAGACACCCCACTTCCCATCTTGAGGCAGCCAATGGGAAAGTGTCCTTTTTTTTTTTTGCAGAGGTCCGTAACCGGACGCTGGCCTCCATGTGGTTTGAATTAGGGCCCCCGAAACTGTGAAGGACGCCTCGAATGACGTGAGGCACTTGCAGACCAAATTCCATTCTGCTGAATGGTGGAGAAAAGAGCTCTCCGGAATCCTCCGAGAGTTTTTGGCTCAGGCCCGCCGGCGATTAAAACAGGGCGGAAACCAATAACTCAATGAATCATGGGGCAACGTCCCATGAAATCTCTCACTGCTCTGTCACACCCTCATGCAAACCCAAATCAACTCAAACTCCGCTGATTAGTCTTTCTTTTTTTTTTCAAAGTGGAAAGAAAAGTCGTGTTCTTCGCTGCTGCAAATTGAACAGAACTTTCAACACTTTTGAGAAGAAAAGGCGCTCCCTCCTCCGCCTCCTCGCCGAGTTAGTTACCTCCATTTTGACAAAGTGTGTGCTTCCCTGATGATGCATCGCTTGACCATGTTGTGCCAAGGCAAGGCAGAATGGGACTCCGCATATCTCATGCGGTCATGTGATGCCATAGTTCATAGCAGTTGATGAGATGCAGTTTGGCACAGCTTGGGACCCATCTGGAGATGCAGATACGCAGACAGGAGAAGTATTTTACAGCAATGCATCTGTGCGCTTGAAGAGCTATTTAGCATATGCTGCTATATGAGAGAATTTGCTTTGCTGTTGCCAGCTGCAGATTAGTCTTCATTTCTCCAAAATCCGACAGAACAGCTGATCCATAGTCATAGACGGCTAGCATTGACCAAATAATATTTTATGTTAATGCAGCATGTTATTTCATATTTCACTTAATTACCTCTGCATTACATTGGAATTATTCTGGGGGGGAAAAAAAAAAAGCAAGTCTATTTCCAGTTTCTCTTGTATCAACAATAACAATGTCAAGCAGTGCAGTAATGCTGCTTCCAGCGCTGGCTGGTTTGTTTCTGTTAGCTCTAGCAGAAGTCAAAGCCCGTGCTGCTGCTCTAACTCAAGTGGCTGATATGTTGGGCCATCTAGGGCATGGCAGGCGGTTGACAGTCCATGCAGCCTGTCTACCCACAGGACAGCTCCACATAGTGTGTCCACAGTGGGGCCAGTGCTGTCATCTGGGCCCACTATGGACCACTGCTCTGCTGACAGTGAGAGGGTAAACGTTTACCACCTCAATCCCCCATTAACTCGGTGAAGGCGCTTCGATCCTCTGCGAAAATAATGATATTGATTGGAGCTCGGCTCTACAAACGAAATGGCTGCAACTAAAAGAGGGATGGGCCCTTGCATTAGAATATGGGATTTTTCGAGGATAAAAGAGTGTTTGGATCTTGTTATATTTTTCCTCTCCTCCATCTCCCCCCAGCCTCCCCCCCCCCCCCCCCCAACCTCCTTGTCGTCTCTCTGTCTGCATTTGTATGTGTGTGCATGTAGTGTGAGAGCCTGTGTGTCTCCTAAGATTACCCTCCGCTATCCCCGCAATCAAACAACAAATGACAACATCATTGCTCAAGCCTTTCAAAATACGACACAAAAAAGTGTGTTGTAGCTACATTAACTTGCAACAACCCCCTAATAGACCCTTGTGGGTTTTGTATGGCTCCCCCTCTCTCTCCTCTCTTCTCTCTGCGAGGCTGTCACATATCCACCCCCCTCACAGTGCGAGCCTCCGAGCCTCGGTGGAGATCAGGAGCTCCCTGTCGGAGGTGCTTTGTCACGTAGCCCAGGGAGCGTGGAACTCACCCAGAGCTGTTGAACAAACACAAGCACAGGGGCTGTCAATAGCAGCTCCGCAAACTAATTGCCTGTCAAATGAACCACCCTCGTTAAGCTGCCCTCACACACTCACACACTCGTGCGTGCACTGTGACATCCATACGCTCGCACACACTCACACACACACACACACACACACACACACACACACACACACACACCGAGCCGATTTGATTCAAAGAGTAGTGATACCTTGTTAGAGGAAAAGACACACGAGTGGCACTTCTCTGTTTGCTGCCTTGTTTCTGCAATCGTTACCGGCGTGTGTAGTGTAGTCACCGTGAGATTGCCATTTTGTTATTATTAAGGGGAACGGAGCATGCATGGTACAGCCGATGTAAGCCAAACACATCCCGCACGCCGCTACAGTTTATCAGCTGGCGTAATATTTCAGTTTTTAAAACCACTCATTAGATGGTAGCAGAGCTCCATACGCCAAATGTTATTGTTTTTGTGTTTGTTTTGCTTTTTTTTTTCCCTGTAGTCATTAGGCGGTAGCAGTGGAGTGCCCAGCGCCTTGTCTGGGTGCCTGTAACAGTGCTGTCGGATTGACACAGCTGGGGAGAGCAGCTTGAGGCTGCACGCTCAGGAATACACAGGGGTGTTCAAAGCCCCTCTCTGAATCCTGATCAGAGCGCTGCCCCGGCCAACTGATGGCCTATTAAATATACATGCGCAGAGGTCAGAGCTGGAGGTCCCGGCTTCCTCCCAGCCATGTGCACTTAAGCGGAAGGGCTGGGCAACAATAAAACCTCCTCTCGCTCCAGCGAGCTCTCCCCTGACACCCTCACCTCCAGTGTGTACGTCAAGTACAGTGCTCACCTAGCGCTATATTACAACTGCCTTTGTGAAAAGGCCAAATGATGCATTTTTTAAATGGTTATTATATATTTATATTCAATAACACCAAGGACCACTCTTGCGTCTGTCTGTCTCCTGTTTTCTTTTCTATTGTCACTGATAAATAGCCTTGCTCGATACGAGCGCACACACAGGGCTGGAAGTGAGTCCACATGCCTCGTCTTTGTAGTTCACCAGAGATTGAGACAGGAAGGTAGAGGGAAGAGCCCCATAATGGCCAGTCATGATTAACATATTCAGAGTGACACTCTCTCTGTGTTCGTTCGTTAAGCCCGGTCTGTCTGACTAATGAAGTGGAGCGGCAGTTTATCAATTAACCCAGCACTGAGCCATTTGTGCTGGGGATAACACTCGCGCCGGGCGTCACGGTGATCCAGTTTGCTGCCCTTTAACCTCTGCGAGTGTCCAACAAGGAAGGACTGTGTGACAATGACAGCAAGACACACAAGTCCACAACTGGAGATCCACTAAACAGGATTTGTGCCTGCTGTTCGCCGGCGAAATGCAGAGGAAAGGGAGTGAATTGATTGGGTAATAGGATCATGAAAAAAAGATCTCCACAAACTAACATTGGGGGTTTTCAGCATTCTTAGACTCGGCATAGATCATAGCAAACAACTTAGTGCTGTCTCTATTAAAACAAGCCCTCCCCTGCCATTATCTTTCCCCCCACTGCTCCTTCCTCCATTTCACATTGTTTGTGTTCATTAAGACATGGGCGACCTGCCTTATCCACACATCAGACCTAGCTCTCAAGAGTAATTGCGATGGTCTCGCAGAGGATAATGTGGTTTAAACTCAGTATAGCCTGTCTATTAGGAGAGACATGATGGCAACCACAAATAATAAAGAACTATTTATTCCTCTCTCTGTGACGCTAACTAGGTAACATATCAAGCCAGCACCGCTAAGGGTCTCTCTTACTGTCAGATATGGCACCCTTCATCCATTCCCAATGGTCCTTGCCTCGACATCTCTGCTCTTCATTTTCTACATGAGCTTGGTCATAAATGCACACACACCTCATATATATTTGATGGTTAATATTTATCCTCGCTAGGGAAGTGCACTTTACATGTGGTAACATACGATTACCTGCAATTCTTATAGCAAAGAAACAAAATCGATATGGATATATAATTCATGACGGAGGGGCTATCAGTTTTTATGGCTCTCTATCCAGGCTCATTAAAGTTTTATCGTAATTGACTGCAAGCAAGAGTTTTTAAGGCATGTTTCTCCCTCACTTTCTACCTTTAATAATTAAGTAAAGTTTAATTGGTTGCATTTTGAAGCACCTAGTGGATGATAGGAGTCTCCCAAATTCAGAACCATAAATTATAGAGTGATATGTTATGCATTAACCTGTCAGTTTGTTCATTTGTTAAGGCAGAAAAGTACGGTCCCAACCCCCCAAATCACACCCAGCAATCGAATAACTGGTCCAGGCCCTTCACAAAATTCCCTTTTATGTCTTTCATTGCTGTGTTAATGTAGTGACATGACGCTGTCACTCAGAATGCTCCCATCAACCAACCAGCCCCGAATCGACTCCGCTGATTGGTGGTCAACTTGTTCTCTTGAAGGGAGATTGACAGATGGAAAATTGCACTCTCAGATTTCACCCTTCATTCGTTGCAGTTGTTCTTCCACTCGTCAACTCTCCGCCATGCCTGAGACAGACAGAGGCTTTATCCATTAGCTGTTGGCTTGGCGGGTGGGTGGGCAGATTGAGGCGGGATGGAGGAGGAGATGGGGGTAGGAAGACAATCCTACATTTGAGCACTCTGAGGGAAAATCAATCATGTCATCATAAGTGAGAAGTATGGATGAATTTCATCAGCTGGTTCCTGTCCTGTTCACGCCGCTGGCTTTCTGACTGCCCTGTCCTTCTGATTGGCATCCTCAATGACCCTTAAATCCGAAAAAGGGAGAGGATTTTGAAAACACTTTAATAAGAGAAATCGGACTCTAGTTCCAGGGTCACAATTTCCCACTTCTCCTGCTGCTGCACTGTGGGAAACCTCTTGACAGAGTGGTAATAGATTTACCACATTATTTTGTGCCAAACCAGCATTAGGCCGTTTTGTAAGAAAATGTTTCTCAACTATTTTCCGTCCACAGCAGATATGATGAAGTGTTATAAAGGGCACCAGCACTCTGCCACTGAAAATGTATTTAATAATTTTCCCCATCATCTCACAAGGTCACCGATGAGCACTAAAAGCATCAGAGGTAGAGGGTGTGAAGCAATCAAAAATGGATGAAAGTGAAGACATGGAAATCACAGATGAGAAATTGACAGCCGTTTACAGCCTTGTTGTTGATGTGAGTGACGGAGCGAGAGAGAAAGTGAGAGGGAACGAGTGAGGAGAGGGAAAAAGGCAGAGTTAAAGTGGTGATAAATTTAATGGAAAAATCAAATACAAAACAAATTCATTCCTCTAAACTTGATGCTTCAGTCGTTCTTTTCTTGGCCTGTGCTAAGCCTTAGAATAAACTGTCACTCCTTATCGATCGCATCTGAATTGTTACCGAGATTTCTGAAAAGTAGTCTTGACACACACCCCGCGAATAGTAATCTTGGGAGATGAGAACATCCAGACTGAACAGCTAACCCCCTGACTTAAAATAAAAGAGGCTTTTCCTTCCTCTCCCTTTTAAATCCAAGCTAATACACTTTGGTGAATTACAAATTCCGTGATAAATATGTTGCGCTGAAAGATGTGCCCTTCGTCGGATTTCGCTGTCTTTGCGGGTAACCGTCAATGAATGAGTGGTGGGGTTGAGGGGGGCTCAGCATTTTGTCACGGAGGGATGTTTATAAACGGCAACCGAGCATGAAATGTTTGTACACGATTTGTTTTTGCCATTTGGTGATGGAGATGACATGATCAGAAAATCAATTCACTCCACATTTGATTTCCAGCGAGCGGTTAAATGACTGCTGTCGACGGCACCCACTGAAATTCATGTATCATGGTATGGTTCATTATATTCCGATGGTGTATTAATTATGGCTATAGATAGAGAGCTCGGCTGTGAGCGGTAGCCTAGCTGCTGTGTGCCAGGGGGAGCTAGCCTGAGGAGGAAAGCTCTGCTTGTATCCACTCATCCCTCAGCTGACAGGCTTGCTCCAGGAGAAAAGGATTTCTCCGGATTGAGTGCCATTTTCTCTTCTTTAACAAGGAAATTAGTGTGTAAAGGAGATCTGTCAGGATAAAGTGCAGCTTGACTGCTGCTGCCCTCCCCTCCTCTCTGTCTTTCTTTCCCGCCCTTCCCTCCCTTCCCTCATCCTGTGACTCGCTCTCCACCTCTCTCTTGCTTTCCTCTCCCTCTATCTGCCTCTCTCCTTCCTCTCCCTTTCTTCCCCTTCTCCCCCACTCAATGGCTCCCTCAGGGGATCTTCCTTGAGCATTAGCAGAACACATCCAATGTCCCAGCTACATGATTTCATGATATGATTTGTACCGGGGATTTGCAATAATCCGCAAATAAAGTTGATAGTGAATGACTCTCAATAAGAGACGCAGACAAGCAAAACCAAACCTTTTAAGATTTTCTTTATCTTTAATGGCATGAAAAATGAATTTGTTTTGCATTGGATCACAACAATTTAGCAATGGCCTGTGTATGTTGTTTTGTCTTTGGCTTTTATGATCATGATTAATTTCTGCACAGGAACCTCAGTGATATACATAATGTATCATTCGCTCATTTAAATGTTCAGTCCCTCTGCTTGGTAGCTCATTACACATTACCCATGTGTGTCTGGGAGTTGGAGTGCGCCAGCCTCTCACTTGTAGTCAAAGATACAGTATCTGCTGCTTTAGCAGGATGTCACAGTTTGACAGTGCGATTAAACTCAGGTGTCATCTCCACCACTCCAGCTTCATTCACCTCTTGTTAGTCCCTTTATTTGGTTCCAACATTAGTGTGAACCAACTTTTCACCTCAAGCAGATAGACAGGGATGAGACCCACTGGCACATTTTAATAAGTCTGCTTCAAAGGTGCAGGGTGAGGGAAAGAAAATAAAAAATCAAAACATCCTGGGTTAATTTGAAATGTACTCTGCATCTGTGATGGGAAACAGCCTCACAGGTGAGTAAGGGAGACAATTAGGGAATATCCGTAAGTGCAGGAGCTGCATACTAAAAAACGCAAATCACTATTTCCCCATCTGGCCCCTACTGTGCCGAGAACTGCAGCTGAGGTCCGATTTCACCCGTCAATCACGGCCGCTTCGCTGTGGGGTGTGAGTCCTGGTGAGAGAGCCTACCCCCAAGTCATTAGCACACACAGTCAAACTGTACTGAGAACTGCCCTGCGCCGCTCTGCTCTGCACCACGGTTTAAATATCCCCAGCCTGTGACAGGATCAGTTTAGCGATCTGTAGGATTGATCTCCTCTTTAAAGTTTTGCCTGAGGCGACTCTAATTGGGAACGAGGCTGCCTCCCACTCCCCTCACTCCCTTAACTGTCAGTCTTGGCTTTGTTTACTGAGGACATGCCCAAACCTATTTACTCAATAATGAGGAGACGTGGTGGGGATGCTGCTGATCACATTGAGGCCCCCAGCGGGACTTCTGCATGCTGGGAAGGGCGGGGACATCATTTTAGACTTTTAGGCTGGTGAAAGTTAGCCTATGTCGTCGCTATAACGTAGAGTGGCGAATAATTTTACCACCTTGTTTTCTCACATTCCTTGATTTGCCGAACCGCTGGGAATTTATTGTTTTTTCTCTGTCATACCGTGCAGTTAGCTAAAATAGAACAGCATTTGAAATACAAAGCACATAAGTAGTGTCATTTTCCACTTGTAAAATGCCCTCTGTATGCTTCATGCCATCTAGATAGAAAAAGCAGACTGAGGGCCCACTCCAAACATGTGAGGTATCGCCAATGTCCTGTTGTTGAGTGGTCTATTAATGACTGGAGGGCCTTGGCCCATTGGGCTATTTCCCTTTTCTCTAATAGTGAATTCCTCAGATTCTCAGCCTCATTTAGGTTGTTTTCATTTGCGCTGACTGACAAAGCCTTTGGTGTGGATAGCGAGGCTATGGAGTCCATTGATGCCCATTGGGATTATGAATGATGAAGTGGAGAAGCTGCCGCTATCAGAGGGACACAACACTGCTCTTAATAGAAAAGCATTTAGAAAGGCAGCAGGGAGGAGGTGGTGGTGCTGGGGGCTTTCTGACACTCGACTGATAAGAGGCAGCTCTTCAGAGGTGGTAGTGTGTACAATGAAACACGCTGATGGGGATACAATGACACACATGTTGCGTCTGACAGGCGGTGATTTAGACGTGGGGTGAAAAAAAAAAGAAAACCTGGACCGCACAACAGAGAGTTTCAACAATGCGATACACTCGATACAGAAATTTCTTTTGAGGCTGCTTGTGCATGTTTGTACTTATTGGTTTGATTTGCGGGAAAATGCATTGTCATTACTCATATCTGGCCGTGACAGATTGAAGAGGGGCAGGGAAAGGGAGAGCGAGGAGTTAGTAGTGTAGTGGCACGGGAGTGAAAGAGAGATATGCAGAAAGGGAGAGCTGTCAGTTTGAGGAATGAGCCTGATAAGAGGAAGGGACTCGGCAGATGGGCAGAAGAAACCGGCAGCACACTTCTCAATTAAACATGTAAATACCAAGAGCAGGCAGCGATGGAGATGAGAAAGTTAAATAAACACAGCACCGTGCTGTGATTACAAGCTCAAAACACCACCACCTTTGCCTTGTTTTTTTTCATTGTTTTTTTTGTTATAGTTCCTGCAACTACAAATAAATCTTTTATCCAGCAAATCGTCTGCTTTAACATACTAAATATTTGTAAAAAAAATTCATCATCTCCTGTGGCTGAATTGATTCACGCAATTGATTCACGAGTCCGATTCTTTGGGAAGTTGCAAACCCACCAGGAAATCTTGATACAGATCTAATTGAGCTATCCATTTACTTTGTCCTTTGTAAGAATTTCTCTATTGTAATATTGTTTTCTAATAATTGTCCATCATTTTTACATACGTGTCCCCCCCCCCCCACCCCGTCCCCCTACCCCCTTGCCCCACCACACATGTGCTCCCTGCTGTGAACTACAGGGAGTATCTTAAATACTTCTGTAGGCAGTGTCCCTGACATTAATAACAATGAGCTTGGCATAACCACAGTACATTCTTAGGGAAGATTCACAGTTTGACATTCAGCCCAGATGCTATCGCAGAGCCTCAGTGTTTAAGACCGCAGAGAAGACAGACATCTGTCACTTGTTACCTTTGAAGTGAATGAGAGAGGGACGCAGAAAAACACAGTGGACAAAAGGCCATTCTGACCACAGACCCTCAGTGTTTACAAACGGAAAGGGAGAGTGACAGGAGAAACTCAAGATGAATGGATCACTGCTGTTGATCTCTCCTTCTCATTCCATGTGCTAAGTTATTCCGTGGCTGCTACCCCAGTGGGGGGTGGAGGGAAACAGGAAGTTGAGAGAGGCAGGCAGAACGCCTCAAGGACTCTGGAGGAGCAGGAGCACTGCAGCCTGCATGGGGAAAGAAAAGTCCCTTACAACTTACTGTACACTTCTCTAACCTTAGGTACCAAACATTACAAATGTGAACATAATCCACTTTTTTAATGAGTAGATGATGCAATATTTGCAATAGTGTTGATTTGCCATGTTGAAATAACAGGATCTGTTGCATTAGCTGTTATTTTTGCAGAGTGTAGATTTAAGAATATGGGTATTTTGACATAATTATTAGAACAACGGCCATATTCATTTGTCTTCTGTCATGTCTCCTCAGACCTGTTTCTATTTCAGGTTGCACGTCAAGTGAGAGCAGCTATATCTGGCTGGCAATTAAGCTGGTCCTGCCTCCCCTTGATGCTTGATTAGTCCGATTGATGGAGGAGGCCATATGTGGCGGTGTCAAAACTTGGCAGCCAGGCTCCATCCTCTCAAATGAGAGGCAGGCAATAAAGAGGCAGGCTGCCCAGAGTGGGTGCACGTATGCAAGGCCCGCAGTGCCATGATTCGGGGCCCCTGATATGTAGCTTTTTCTCTGGGGGTCTTCGGGGGCACTGACCACTCCAGCCAAGTTCTGTTCGGGGGAGAGGTGGCCACCGGCTAGGGGTGTCACTGCACTGAGCCCTCTGGGGCACAAGCTCCAGGCAAGGCGTGGGGAGTGTGTGCGCGTGTGTGTGTGCGTGTGTGTGTGTGTGTGTGGGGGGGGAAGTTGTAGATGGGGGGTTGGGAGGTTTAGCTGAAAGATATGGCCTCTTTCCCAATCTCGCTCGGAGACAACAAAAAGGGAATGCTTGAGAAGGGGAAGCAGCGGGAGGAGAGCACAAAGACAAAGGCGCGGGCAAGGTCAGTCTAGCTAATGGGCCTGAGCCGTAGGCTGCCTGGGGCTAGGCACACTTCTGTTCTCTCTCACACACTGGGCCTTCAAAGACCCTTCAGCCAACCCCTCTCTTCCACTCCTCTTTCACTCTTTTCCCCACTTCCACTGGTGACACTTCCTTCCTTCAAAAGGTTCCGCACAGGTGCCTTAAAAAACACATTTTCTACAAAATACCTCCCAAGGTATTCACGCGTGTCCATTTCATCAACAATTGCAACGCTAATGACTGGCATTTCTCCAAACAGAAATAATTCCACTTGGAATTTCCTAAATGACGGAGAAGATATTTTTTTATTTCCTAAACTAACGGGACGTAGAATTCTTCTTGTCACCGAGCGTCATTAGGTCTAAGGTGGGTTCCCCCTGGAAGTGCTAAGAGGAACTGTTGGAAATGAGGAGGAGGTGGAGTGTTGTTGTCAGGTTGGCTGGCGTTGCTTGGCTCCACTCGAGGGCTCCTTTAATGTGCAGCGGAGTAGAATAAGTGAGTGGCTGTGGGCACCAGCTGAGCTCACTCTCGTCTTCGCCTGGTAGCTGAGGGGTGAGCCGCTGCCACCTGACACTGGGCACACGGCTCAGGGCTCCTCTTGGCAACGTGGCACAGCACACATGTCCCCTCATTTGGATGGAGATTCAGACACAACACACAAAAGCTTTACCCCCCCGGTCCTCCTCCCCCTCCTCCCCCCCCCCCTCCTCCTGTCTTCCCTCCCTCACTCACTCAGTCTCTCTTTTTCCCCTCCTGTTTTTTTTCTCCCCTTCCTTTAGTTTTTGAAGGCATCATAATAATCTGGGTATCTTCTTGATCATGCCCCGTGTTTCTTTTTTTCTTTTTTCTTCTTTTCTTCCTCATCTTCTTGGAGACGAGTTTGAAATTGCCTGCGTCAGGACTTTGCTAATTAAAGTCATACTTTCAAAAATGCCATAATAACTGTTAATTAGCTTGATGCTATTTTCAGCATAATTTGCTAATTAGTGGAAAACCTGTACAGCGTTTCTCTCTAATTACAGTATGGCTCCGCACGGCGCATCTGTGCCTTGACTCCAAATGATACCATTACAAAGTCCCGTATTACGCATTCTCTCAAAACAGTTAATTGCCTCCACAGATAGTGAGATACTTCAGTCAGCTGATTTTTATGGTAATAAATGGACAGGCACAGACACAAACCTCCCTGGTTCATGTTTATGAAATATGAAAAAGGAAAACAACCTCCTTATGAGATGCATGCGTTAGTTTGGAGTATAATCTGGTTGGCTCTGTGATGATTTTGTGTGCTCATGCGTTGAGTTGCCGAGACTTTTAATGAAGTTTGATTTATTCTATGTTATAACCTTGTGAGCATCAGCCATTACATAGTAATTAAAGCGAAAGACGCAGAAGGTAACGACATCAACCTTATAAAAAGGTAGAGGCAGAGATCTGACGGATTGTACTTTCAGAGGTGGTTGCCATGTAAATACAAGTAGCAACATAATGTGGTCATGCCACAGCTTATTACTGAGAATGAAACTACCTTGTCGCCCCGCCAGTTATTTTCATGTAGTCTAGCAAGGGAAGAGAATTATGGACATGACCACTGGTTGACCCTAATACATGTGTATACTAGACACAAATTATGACTCATTAAGTGTGGTGAGGATCGTGATTGGCACGACCTCTGACCTCAGGACGTCAGCTGTGCCCATCCTCCGCTTTGCCCTGCTTTTGACAGCCACCAGCCTGACAGGGCTAGCGTCGGCGCTGGCTAATTAATGCACCACTTCAGAGACCCTTTCATTTATGGCTTCTGAAAGGCATTATTAAATTAATTAAACCACCAAGAGTTAGTCATTATGAAATCAGGAGGTTTACATGGATGACAGCGTTTATGAATTAAACATCCCCAAAGTTCCTCGCAGGAGATACCCCGAGCTGCGTGTGGGTACCTAGCGCGACAGATGTTTGCCTCCCCCCCTTCCTCAAGCTAACCTGTATTGCAAGCGATTTAGGTCTCATTTGGGGGTTTGAAAACTGAGAGCAGTAGAGAAAGAGGTTCGGGATAGCTAATGAGCAGAGAAAGAGAGGGGAAAAGGAGGTCACTAGCTCTGTTCATCTGTAGACAGTGCAGATGGTTCTGTTTTATACAATACAACAATGGCGTACATCAATTTGTTGATCGCTAATAGATAGCTACTCTCAGATGAATTGCAGACTGGGATCAGTTGACTGTGGGTTTTAGCTGAGAACTCTACATTTATAGCCTCCAAACATTTAGAAAAGCTGTGTGCTGTTTTTAACTCATCATGTGATGTGAAAACTACAAATGGTGCACGAGATAAATCCCATAAACTTGGGCTTAGCTGGAGAGCAGAGGGCAGAGATGAGTAGCTCACTCAGGAGCCTTGACGATAGACTCCTTTTCATCTGTGGACTGAGATTCACAGATTATCTCAAGAGGCTCTCTATCTCTGTCCTCGTCTCTATTTCTCTTTTTCTGTTTCTCCACCCTCCCTCCCTCGCCCCTCGATTCAGGAAGTTTGCCAGCTACTGTCTTTGTTTACAATGCCAAGGGAAAATGTCAGAGCCGTTGAGAAAAATATCCTTAGAATCTTTTTTTTCATCTTCTTAATCTAACAGTTTACTGAACTTGATAAGTGTCCTATCAACATGCTAATCAAATTACTTCGGAACCAAAATTGACAGTTTTCATTAATTATACAAGATTATTCTAATTGCAATTCAAATTTATTCATTCCGAACAGAAGGTATTCAGTAATATTTTACAAAATTTGCATATTAAATGGAGGGAGTTGTGCATTATGCATGGTAATGTATGCAGAGTTTCTTATTTTTAACTTCACGGCCATATGTGGTGTCGTTGTAGGAGCAGGTGAAAAGTCTAAGTGTGTTTAATTTGCTTGACAAACATTCGGCTGGAGCTTGTCAAGGGGAGTATTGTGAATGCCAATCTTTATTCCCTCTTTATTGATTACCCCAAACTCTAAACATCTGGAGGTAAATGGCACTGAGAGAGATGAACTGAATCATGGGATTAGTACCTTCAATGACTGAATCACTATCAATTACTTCAATAGCATAATTCAAGTGCACCGCATAAAAGCTACAGTACCTTGGTTTGAGCCAGGATTAATATTGCAATTTAACGTAACAATGGAAGCATGGGAATGATATGGATGGCGTCCAACTTTTTCACATTGATGTCATAAAGCTAATGCCGTTATCTAAATACGAATGTATTTAATTCCTAATTTAGGCTTTGTTTGTAAAATGAAAAGGCTGAACGCATTAGGCACATGTTTTAAAAGGTAATGGATTCTGTGAGTAAAACAACCTTATTTATTCACTGAGACGCAAAACCCCCAATTTGCTCTTTGTTTTTATTTCCTAGAGCGGGCAGTGAAGTGCAAACAGCTTACTGAGAAGCTGTTTACTACAGTATATGACAAAGGGCGTGCGGGCGTGTATGCATGCGTGTGCGTGCGTGTATGTGTGTGTGTGTGTGTGTGTTTGTGGGGAAGGGGGCGGCTCTTCCAGCTCCACAGGCAAGGTCTTGTGTTGTAATGTAAGCGTAATAATTATCAAACAGCATCGGGGGCTCTGGGTATGGGCTTTAACAGGGGGAGAGCATGTTTGATATGTAGAATCAGCCCATAGTGCATCCATAGAGGGTGACTAAATCGCACGGTTCATGGATCACATTAGTATTGCTCTGCATCTACCCTCACACTATAGGTGATTTCCATTTAGACACACATTTCCACATGAAGATAAATATGACTTGAATCGTAATTTCCCTGAAGTAAATATAATACAAATACAACATAATACAGTGTCAGACCAGGCAGGCTAATAGATTACTAGCGTGTTTTCCATTTGTATGGTAAGTGGTGAACCTGGGTGGTGGTCTGGCGAGTAACAAATTGAATGTTTAATCCATCTCAGTGCAGATTGAGGGTATCAGAAAGATCGGTAGTCGTATGAGTTCTCTTGTGACTGGTAGTGTATTAGATATTTTTACTCTTCAGGGGTTTGAGGAATGTTGTTGGATTAACGAGAGGTGCAAAGTGGTAGATAAATGCAATTTCTTATCTTTTCTGAAGTCGTCTGTTATTTTTCAAATAGGTATTTGGATTTGACATGCAGTATTTCCAGTCACTCAGTGGAGTAATCTCTGATGTCAGATTACAATAGCATTGGCTCTGTTTTACTTGGATATTTTATGACTTTTAATTATAGAGTTTTATAATGTATTTTATATCATAATATTGAATTATTAACATGACTCTCTCACACCAGTTACATATGTGTACGTCTCACTCACTTCTCCTCCTCTCTCAGAGGATTCTGTGAGAGAGACCGTTTAAGGGAAACCGTGAGAAATATGCACAAGATATGCTTCTTTAATGTTACCAAACATTCTCTAAGTACATATTTAATTCTTTAATAAATGTTTGCTTTGGCATTTTGGAGAAGCAAGATTAGCGTCAACTGTACAGCACCTCGTATAAAGTGTGACAAATTGATATTTTTATATAGCCTAATCTGTTTACTATGATGTTTATGCGAGGAATTATTACAAACTAATTAAAGAAATCACTTTGATATAATTAGTCAGATTTCAGGAAGCTCATTAGTAGTAATTTGCATGAAAAATAAGCCCTGTAGTGGTGCTTAGGCCCAGCTATTCGATCTGTGTTTTATCTGGTTACACATCAACCCCCATTGTTTGTTGTTTGAGGCTGTCTGAAGTGGCCCAGAATATTTTCAGTCATTGCCCTGAGAAGCGATTGGGTATCTTTTTAAAAAATAAAAAAAATCCTCCCCTAAAGCAAGTCAACCTGTATGTGGAAGCAGACACATGCCTCTGTGTACACAAGGCAGGAGGAGTGAGCGGCAAAACACTGTCTATTTATCTGTCAGGTTTCTGACAAAGAACTGAACTGACAAGTAAGGGTTTCCCCTCAGCCGAGCAGGGGGGCTTTATTCACCGTACTTACATGCCCGGTCTATGCCCAGAGACTCATGTTATTTGCAAATCACATTCTTTGAAAACTCACAAACGGGGCGCGACGTGCCTCGGTACGGGTTTGTCAGCTGCCTTCACAACAACTAGCTATGTATCGCTAACAGTGTGCGGTTCGGTAAGGAAGCAGCTTTCTCTTAGCATTTGCCTCGCTGTCACTTTTTCCAACACATGCGATCTGTGTCTTCATGCTTGGGGTCTCTCTCCTCCCTTAGAGGGTTGCCATCTTCCCTTTGGACTGACAAATAAAACGCCCACACTCCCGCTGAAATAAAAAGAGAGAGGAAAAAAAAAAGAATAAATAAATAAATATACACCCCTGGAATTACATCATTGTCTGCTGAAGCAGCTCCTTCCAGAGCTCGATGTACAAATATAATATTCCCATTATTAGATACAAAAATAAAATAATGGTTATGATTTGAAAATAAAAAAGTTATTTTAAATGCAATATTTATTTTTTTCCCCCTCAGGATACCTCGGTCTTAGACAGAGGGGTTTAAAATGCAGGTTCAAAAAAAGGACCTGTTTATTCTCAATACCCTTTTCCCACCGTGGACGAAATCCTTCCCTAAACATCCGGACAGAGAAGCACTTGTGCGGCGCTGATGTCACAGACCTACCTGGCCTCCCTCTCACAAAAGCTAAGGTATCATTAGCTTGGTCCACACAATGGCCATTCAACCAAGCCACTGCGCTCCTCAGGACTAGGGAACAATGTTATTTTTTGTCTCAGAATTATAAAGAGAGAGTTTTGCAGGAAACCTGACAGACAAAACCCTTTAGAGGTAAATGCTCCAGGCGGCTTTTGGGTTTAATCTTTTCCATTAGCATTTTACCCCCCCCCCCCCTCCTCCTCCCTCTTGCTCACACACAAAGACCATATTTACAGGGTCAAAAGTAAAGGCTCTGAGTCTCTGGAGACTGCTTTTTGTATAGATCTTTTCTATATATCGAACACTTGCTTTTATTTTCATTTCATGCTAATATATTTCAAATGGGCCACTGAGTAGTTAAAATCATAAACAGGTATTGTGGTGGTAAATGTTTTTTCTCTCACAACAGAACAACAAATCTAACACGCTCCTTCCCCCTTTACCAAATATTGTGAGGAATCACACATGCAAGCAGATAACAAATTATTAACCCACAATGCAGAGGTTTATATGATGAAATAGTTATATTGTCAACAATACAACACAGCTAAAGGTTCATATGTGCTACCTTTGTGTGTGTGTGTGTGTTTGGGTACATGTGTGGTTACGTGTGCGTGTGCACACATTCACTTATGCTTGTGTGTGCGTGTGTGTGTATGTGTGTGTGACTCCATGTGTGTGATTCATTCCAGGGCAGTTTTAGTCCTTATAAAATATTCATTTTGGTTGTGCAGGGCCCTGTAATTGCCATCTCTCACCCTGAATTATTTATACCTCGCACAGACTGACAAAGCTTTGCCATACGGCCCCAGATGAATCAGAAAGCAGCCATCTCTGCTGCCAACAGCACTGGGCTTTCACACAAATATGGCAGCCACGTCTCTCTGCCTGGCCTCTCTTAATTTGACATTTTCTTTTTCCCCCTGCCTTTGTCCTAGGTGCACAGAAAGGTTACCTGTTAGCTTTAAGCACCGACCCGCTCTCTGTCTTTCGGTCTCTATTCCCCCCCCCCCCACCCCCCTGCCTACATGACAGTCCACAGTGGGTGTTTTTTTTCCCTTCTGAGAATGCGTTAATGTGGCTGCGATGTCAGAGTGGCTGCCTCATGTTTTATGACGACTGACCAGTCCTGACAGCCACTTTAGATGTATGTATTATACATTAGTAATAATATGGTGTAGAAATACACTCGAATACATTTGAGCATGCATGGACAGACAGCAAAACCACTGACTCACCGACCTATATGTAATACACACACACACACACACACACAAACGTACACAAGCTCATATGCAAATAGGCCCCCACTGGCCTGCTGGATCCAGCATGGCTGTCGGTAAACGGTCAAAGCCCTCCTGCTGGCCCTGCCTGTACAGCTGCGTTCCTTTGCATGTTGCCGGGGTCTGATCACTCAGAGGTGGCACAGGAGAGAGACGGCGCTGTATGGCTCTCATTGTTGGCCGGCTCTGGGGCCTTCCAGAAACCCCCCGTCCATCACCCTAAATACTACTATTCACCCCAGCCAGTTCCTCCAACATATGCTTATCTTCCATCTCACTAGTGCGCGGAGGTGCTGACTGGTATTTCCTCAAGGCCCCAAGCTCCAATGCTGACCAGTAATCAAAGCACCATATTTTTCCTCCTGCGCACAAATAACCTGGAGACACCTCTCCGCCGTCCAGCTGTTGAGACGAGTAAATGTTCCCGAGAACTGTATTGTTGATGTACGTGATTATTATTATTTTTTTTATGTCAGCAACCTCACGACCGACATTATTGAGACTGTCAAAGTCATTATCAGCAATCATCATCACGCAGGTTTTTATGGTGCCGGTGATGATCCAATAATATTTATGAATTCCAGTCGGGATGTAGATGATGCGGGCTCTATAGCGGCAACCAGTGTTTGATTCGTTGTTACAACAGGGCAGGGCAAGACAAAACAACGCAGAATTATTTATGTCTCGTGTCTTATTATATTGTTTTCAAAGTCCTTGTAGAGAAAAGGCGTATTCAGAGTAAAACAAAGAACAGCGTGCAACAGTACACAGCCTCAGCAGTATCTTGATGTGCGGGGATGGGAGAGGCAGAGAGAAAGCTCGGGGCTAAACATGCAGTATGTGGCGGGCTGGAGCTAAAAGCTGCATAAAGCACACAGCCTTAGTCCACTGTTAGCAAGTGATGGATAGTTAGCAGGAGCTCCGAGTGTTCGTCTAATCTGTTACAGTAAACCTGCGCCAAAGCCTGAAGGGAATCAGTGGGGGCTTGCTAGGAGTGGGTTTGACGTGAGACCATTTGTGAAGACGAGCGTTTCTCTTAAGTAAGAAACTAACAGTGTCCAGAGAGAGAGCGAGAGAGAGAGAGAAGGTGAGGAAAATGAGTGAGAGCACAAGAGAAAGAGAGAGGAGGAGGACGAGATACCATAATGAGTCCTGTAGCCATGGAGTAAATGAAGAGGGATTGACAGAGTGAGGGATCCTCAAGTGAAATAATGTCAATGCCACTCTGCCCATTAGAAAGTAAAGGGGGATGGTGGAGGAGAGGGTAAAGAGGGATGAATGGAGGGACACAGCTACATCTTAGGGTGCAGAGGAAGCACATAAATTATTTGTGACACCCCCGCAACACACACACACACACACACACACACAACACCAACAAAAATATGAAATATGAAACAACAACATGAACTGACAATAGCAGCTGAAAAAAAGAAAGAAAGAAAGAAAATCAAAAAAAGGCCTTGGAAATACCCAATAAATTCTCAGAGACATGTAGTTGGGATATTTGATGTCGAACAATAATAATCACAGTGACATCTGCCTTGCTGCTCTCGGAGGAGATGGGCCGAGGCCGTGAGTGGAAGGGGTTAATCTCCCAAACCCAATAAGGTTGGATAGTGAGGCACTTGTTCCCTGATAAAGAAGTGATAGGATCTGTGGGTCCGGTCCCTCGGCGCTTGTACAGGGGTAGAGCAAATATTGTTAATGTGCTGTGGTTTACTTCAGCTAAGGCGAGAAAAACAGCTCTGCTTGACGAGAGAAGACAGCAGCGAACCAGAATACGACAGGAATGGCCACGCAGCTCAGCCGGGCCTCTCAGGGACTTAACTGACGGATATATATATATATATATATATATATATATATATATATATATATATATATATATATATATATATATATATATATATCTCCATATCCAAGACCACTCAGTTGCATAAATAAGTGCTCGGGAAGATTAAGATCTATAAGTGTCTCTATTTCTCGTTTTACCTGCTCCGCCTTGTCACAACAGGAATCTGAATGCAGTTCACTGGAGTGCCTAATAACTGGAGCAGTAGGTAGGAGAGGCAGGAGGCTTGACATTAAGACCCCGGCGTTTTGGAAACCCGATACGCTATTGACCCGTGTACTACTATCTCAGCGTAGAGATCTTGTGTCAGCAGATTGTCTGACTCTTACGGATACTGTGGCCATCTGTCAGTGTATTGTGTAACGGCCTAAACAAATAAGGGGAAGAGCTTTTTGTACAATAAGGTGTACTATTGAAGAGAAAAAACATATCCCCCATGTGTGTAATTAAGAAACTAGCGAGTGAAAAATAATTTCAAATAGCAGACTTTGAACTTTGAATTTCTTACAAGTCATTAAAAATAATACTAATATGAAAATGAATAGTTAAAAAAGATGAATAAAATTGACAGGAGAGCCATAGCCTCCTTAATAATACAACATTATCCTTATTTGCCCTCTTCGCTCAAATCAAAGGGATGGACATTTATGCATGAGTGACATCAACCCTGCAATTAAGTTGGCCATTTAAATGAGAGAAGGCCTTCCTCACCCTGCCTGTTTGTTTTTTTCCCTTCTCTCTTCTTTTTTTCTTCTTCTATTTCCCCTCTGTTTGATGATGGGAGAGGGTGAGCTAGAATTAGGGCGATGGGTCTTCCTTTGAGTGTCAGCCTAAAATGATCAGAGTAAAGATAAGAGGGTCTAGCAGCCCTCAAATCAGTCAAAGTGCCAAAGTCGGCCTTTTTCTCCTCAATTACCGGGTCTGTGAAGCCAGGGAGTGGAAGGCACCGAGCCTGCTGCATTACTAAAGAGACAATCTATTTCCCCTTTGACCAGAGGGAGAGAAATCATTATGGCATGATTAGTAGCTTCGGCAGTGGGCGCGCATGGAGGTACTACAGGAGAATCCGATTAATTGCCTTAGACCAAGGCATGAGCAGGATTGTTTTAACGTTGATTTGTGGACCTGTATGACTGGCTGTCGGAGATAAAAGCTGATGTCAGGTCTTAGTTATACTGGCAGACTTCGGGCATGCAGACAGAGACAGCGCTGATGTCAAAATGAGCTTCCGTGGCTGCCCTGGAAGTCTTTCTCTATATGCCTGTCGATGTCTTCCTCTTTGTCTTTCTTCACACTTCATAGTTTTCCTTTACGCCTCCCACTATACCTCCCTCTACACCCCCCCCCCCCCCTTCCCTCCGATGGACTACACCCCACCCCTCCCCGCACTCCTTTTCTCTCCCTCCTCCAACTGATAGCTGCCTCGGCCGATTATTTCATCCAGTGCGGTCCGCTGAGAGCCTCCTCTCCCGGCTTTGGAAGAGCTTTAATTAGCCATGTTAATATCCCCTTCATTGGCCTTAATATCACTCAACACCTTCCTCCATCTCAGCGGCCACCAGGGTCCCCCTGTCCTGTCAGAACAGCTGATTATTGAGAAGGATAGCTTTAATCAAACCTAATTGCAGTTCATTCTTTCTCTCTATCCCCCTTTGCCCTCCATTGCCAACATCTAATGGCAGCGACGACTTGATATCCCATTAAAAAACAATTAAACAACCTCCTTTTGTCTCCGTGCGTGCCAAAACACCAGCACAAACTTCTGTAGATATTTAAGAAGTAAAAGAGAGAGAGTGGGGCCTCGTCTTAATTGCTCTCCTTCTCACCGAGGACCAATTTGCACTGTGCTCATGGAGAATCTTAACCAACTCAAATGTAATGGATGCTACAGCACTGCCACTGCTGTAGACTATGAAAATTAAGCTTATCTTTTTAGTAGAGAAATTGTGCTTAATTGCCTTCATAACAGTAAACATAAAGGAGCCACTTTATGATAGCGTGGGCACTGCATTTCTTATGCTTATTGTTTCTGAACTTTTGGTTTCGCTGTAGAAGGAACAGTATGTAAAAGCATTAAAGTATCCAAGACAAGAGGAAATACTAACTCTGAAAGTAATGTGTTTCTTTCGTGAAGTCAATGCATTGCCGAGGAAATGTATTCTATCTCTGACATAAATTGTCTTCCAACGGATGATGCATGCACATGCACACACACACACACACACGCACACACACACACACACACACACACACCTTACCCAATCTGTATGAGAGGCGACAGACAAATAAAAGTCGTATTTCAGGTCTGCTTTCCGCAGATGTCTGCTGCTCTACATTATGACTCTTTGGGGAAATAAAAACAGGGTCAGGGAATTAGAGTACATAATGGTCATTTTGATGATCAGCCAACAGATGCAACCCGAAAACACAGTGAACACAATCAAGCGAAATGCACTAATGACAAGTCAGGTTTTTTATGGCCTCACCACACACCGACAGGCAATCAGCATTCTGGCATGGGTTAAAACGTCTTTTATTGATGTCCAAGCCAAAGCTCCTTGGATGTGGAGTGAAAATATTTTCTCACCTCTCCTCTCCCTCCTGGGCCCTCGTCGGAGCACAAGGTATAGGAGTCTATCGAAGAACACTTCTAAATGACCAGTGCATGTGTTAATGTGGCCAGGGTTAGAAGGGTCATTTCAGACTCTGATTTATGGGCTGGCCAGGATCCCACTGGGTGAACAAGAAGTCTTAAGTGTTGTGAAAGCGTCCTCACAGGCCACACAAGCCACTGTATTTAGCGGAATGAAAAGGCCATGCAATCTATGGTGCAATCTATGGTAATCCAATGAGCCGCTGTGATTCTGTGAGCCGACGTAGTATTACAATGGAAACCACAATATTGCATATAGCAATGCAAGTGCAATGTGATGAAAAATAAATATCTCCGTGTGGTATTTATAATGAATCGGAGAAAGCAAAGGCACAATCAGTCATGATTCTTCGGGGAGAATTTACAAAAACAAGTCAATTTCATTGTTTATTCTGTGGGGTTGTGTAAAGAATTTACACAATAGGCTACATCGGAGACATTTTCTATTATTTGGCCCTGTTGTTAATCTTTTTTGTGTGGCTTTTTAACTATTCCACGTCCGTGAGGCCACATCTGATATCCAGCTCTCAACACGAGGCTTTATCAATACATTTTTGCGACACCTGAGAGAAGGCGAGGAAGGCGGCGTAGGAACTAACCAAGCCCAGATCTCACTCAGACGTGACATTTGTTCAGAGACGATTAGCCAGGTTGTAATTTGTGGCATAATTGCCTCACCCACCCACAAGTGCACGGGTGTGTGTATGCGTTGTATGTGTGTGTGTGTGTGTGTGTACGTGGCATACGGTGGTCCCAGGAGTGTCCGCCTAATTGCCTGACAGGACTATAAGTTTTGTGGCGCGCTCCCACCTTGTTAGGTCCTTTATCCCTGATGCTCTTCAAACAAGACCTGGTCACAGGTGGGCCTCATTTGCTTCCCTATTGAACAGGAGTACTTTAATTGCACAGGGGGTGTCCTGGGATTAAATAGGTGGGTGGAATATCAAGTGACTTCCTGTATGTTAGTGGCAGATGGGTGTTGGGAAAGACCCATGAACTCAGGTGAGGGGATGAGATGAGAAAGAGGCTGATGCTCTTGATTGTGAGAGAATGAAACGCTGAGACTTCCCCCCCCCCCCCCCCCCCCCCCCTGACCGAAAGGGTGCAATGTCATGTTTGTTTCTGATGAACGGGTCAGATGCGGGAGCGTTTTTGATAATCCTTCCACAACATTGTCATTTGAAAAAGGTGGTACTAATTGCCTTTGCGTTTTGTTTTGTGCTCTCTTTCAGATTCTTCCTCAAGTTCTTCCTCAAGTGCAATCAGAACTGTCTGAAGAATGCAGGGAATCCCCGAGACATGCGCAGATTCCAGGTGACTGAAGTCTCACACAGATTCCCCACAGCAGCCTGTCTGTCTCTCTCTTTGCAGACACACAGGTGGACAATGTATAGAGGCGCACTACATTAAGTCGCATCGACACACATATGAAAACAATTGTCGGCAAAACCCAGAAAGAAAGAGAGAGAGAGAGATTTTGTGTCCTGTGTGCTCAGGACAGAATATTTATTAGCGAATAGCATCTGACACAAATAAGGATATAGGATTTTAGAGTGCCATCAATCGCGTTCCTGACAGTTTTCTGAGCCTCAGCGCAGAGGGGAGGACGATCCAACCACATGTAACAACAGTGTTAACTCAGGATCTGTCTGGCAGCGGAAACGCATACCTTCTTATACACACATATGTGAAAGTGTGCACACACACACACACACACACACACGCACGCACACATGGATGGATGCCCGTGGAAGCCAGAAGTGCATATATTTGCTTTCTCTACATCCCTCTCTCATTCTTAACCACCATATGCATATACTTAAACTCACACATATGCAGTTCACTGTGTAGCCAATGAAAACCATCTGAAAACCATCATTATTGCGGGCTGACAAAATGCTACGATTTACACGAAAAGGACATCACCGCTGGGAACTTTTACTGCTTCTTTAACCCTCTCGCTTCTCATGTGTCACGTAGTTGAGCCAAGAAATGATTGTCCCCCCCCCCCTCCCCCCGCTGATCCATGTGTCCGACCGTGTATCCATTCTACCCAGACACTTTCCCCACTAGGTCAAGGAGAGAGAGTGAGGGTTTAGTGTGATATGTCCTCTCAGGATAGTGACACACTACAGGTGGGCATCCGTCACTGACAGCACTGTTCTGTGATAGACACACAAGTTAGCATCCTCCAGGAGGAAAGCTAGACATGAAACAGACAAGACAGGGTGTCCCCTCCTGATGTCACTACCATCAGACATCCCCTGCCTCCTGAAATCTTCCCTCAGGGTGAATGTGGACTGATGCATGACAGCCACCAAGGGCTTTCACCTCTTACTCCCGTGTGTCAAAAGGAATGCCAGAACTAAGTTTCTTTCTTTTTTTTTTTTGTGAAACTAAAACATGAACATTAAGTTTAAAATAACAAGATTTTTTTTTTTTTGCTGACGATCATCCCTCGACTTCAGTCCAACAGTTAGTATGCCATTTCCCCCTAAATAGGTTTCCCAGATGCTCCACCGTAGGTGTTTCTCTGGCCAAAGTTGTGTATTCTGCATGCCTTCCACTCCACTTATTACCCCCAAAAACCAGCTGGAGGCCAGAGAGGGCTCAATCCATCATCCTCAGCTTGGCCCAGCTCTGAACCTGCACACAAGAATGGAGCTCTTTCACTTCCCCTTCTCCCCCCTCCTCCCCCTTACAGCCCCCCAGCCTCCCAAACCAACCCAAAAAAGCGCCCCCCTAAATTCCACTGCTACACCGAGGTCACTTACCGGCGAAGCAAACCTGAGAGGGGCTCTCTGTTTCCGGCTCAGAAACACTTTGGCCATTCACATGCGGCTCACTGTTTGGAGATGTGGTAGCCAAAAAAACAACAACAAAAATAAGCATTATGAAATATGGAGTGCGGTTTGGAATCCGATCCTAGTAAAATGTTTGTTGAGTGATGGGATGGAGCATGGTTCAGTTGCTAATGACTCCAGTAAAAAAATTAAAAGGGAGGCCTTCCATCCTCAAATAGATGGACAAGCTGATCAATAATTCTGAGCTCGGGCTATGATGACAGTAAACGGAAATGGTATTTTAGTGATTGAAAAGTCAATTAGCTGTTCACAAATGCAAGACACTAAAAAGCTCAAACAAAATGGCTGAGAAGCAGGAGAACGGTAATGTGATATGTCCAAAGAGAACAACCACTCCAAGAGGTTTGACAATAGCAATCAATATAGCACACAGGCATGTACCTGGACACAACTGGGTTTCTAAAGCATTCGTGTATCCCCTGTACCCCACACACCATTAATGAGAATGTCTGGACAACTATATTTCTCTGTCTTCATCTTTATCTCACAATGTATTAAATTGCATGTTTCACCTTCACTTCTGTTGCAGGTTGTCGTATCGACGACCGTCAATGTGGACGGCCATGTCCTGGCTGTTTCTGACAACATGTTCGTACACAACAATTCCAAGCATGGGCGAAGGGCCCGCAGACTCGACCCTTCAGAAGGTACGCCTCACTATCTGGAGAATGGTAGGCTCATTTTTACATCCTATATTTTGCTACGCTCCCTTTTCTCTTAGTTTCTTTTAGACATCCACCCATTTCACCAATCACAGACATAGTTGCTTTTAGTCCCTTAGATTTTTTTTTTGATTCCTCCATAACTTTCATTTTCACTTTTTAAATTGCTTTCTGCCTCCATCATACCTATTGCTATGCCTTGACTGGAAACAGTGTGCATTACTCTGCGTATTTATCATGTCGATATCACTAATGATGAGGACAATACTCAGGCTAATTCACGATTTAAAAAAAAGTTATACTACTTCCAGTCTCCTAATGCACCTACATTTGTCCTAAAAGCCCTTTGTGAAACATGATCAAATTGCTTAAGAATTTGGCTGTGAGGTCAATTTCCTGTCATTGGGTTCTGCAGATTTAGTTGTGAGTGAGCTGAAACAGGGGGAGGAAAGAGAATGAGAGAAAGGAGGGGGGAAGGGGGAGGGAAGGGGGGGTCGACAATGTGTGTGTGTGTGTGTGTGCGCGGAGTGGGCGTGGGGGGTGGTGGGGGGTGGGGGCGTTCTATGAGAAAAACAGAACTTACTGTTTTTCTTCCAACTGATTCCATATGATAGACTGATTGCCTGCTCAGCCAAAAGAGAGAAAGGAAGGACCACCAAACCATGGGAAATCCAAAAAGTAAAACGCACTAAACATAACCTTATGACCCTCGTGGCCTCCGCTCGCAGATGGGAGCACATGCAGCTGAAAGATTGTGGAGAAAAAAAAGAAAAAAGAAGAGAACTGACTAGGGCCAATTGTGCAAATTGCTTATCTTCAGATTTCAAGAGCCAATTATGGCTGGGCAAACAGTTTATATACACCACTGACTAAAACAAGCTTCTCTACACATTAATGGGCATTAATGGTTCTATCACCAAAAGCAAATGTAATGTTTAATACAACAACGACTAATAAAAAGACTAGACAATTAATATATCCCAGTGCTCTCCAGTCCTAGTGGGGGGAAAAGCTAATCTATTTGTTTTTGTCTTTATTAATGACTCCTCTACTGGAGAACAAAATCAAATAATTAAAGTCCTGCCCGGAGCACCAAAGTCATTATGTTCGCTGACGTTCTGTTTGTGTGTTTCACATTTATGACACGATAGGTGTGGATCGCCTAGCAACCAGTTTCTTAATGAGGGGAGCAATTAAAGAGGTTGAGCCCTTGCCTCCATGTTCCCCCTCTCCCATGGGATCCCGTGTGTTTCGTGTGTCTGTGTGTGTGTGTGTGTGTGTGTGTGTGCTTGTGTTCTTTACAGGTTACCCCAACCCATCCCTTTCTTCCTCTCTTCACCACACTCTTCAAAGCAGCAGAGTGACGCCCCGTAAAGAAGCTATTGTCAACCGCCCAGTTGAACACGTCTTTGTCTAATAACTTTAATACACCATCCCTCTGCATAAACGCGTGTGCTCTCACAAGTTGAGATCTTTTTTTCCCTTTTCTTTCTTTTCTTTCTCCCTCCAAGGCTCAGCTCCATAACAAACTAATTTAACATGCATCAACAACAATTGCTGGCTTTGTTTGAGTCCCCTTTACCAAACAGAGACGTGAGAAAAGGAGCAGCGGTCATAAAATGTAATTCCAGCCATGTCCTCAGTGCTTGGACAACTAGCAGGCAGACAGCGTGCTTTAAATTAGCAACACATTCTTCCTCGGGAGTTCACTGGGCGAGAAGCTTTAGATATGTGCCTGGCTGGCCGACTGCCTGTGTGGCTGAAACAGAGAGGCATCCTTCCTCTCAGCCCACACTGCACTTGCACCGACTTGCTCGCATGGATCAAGAGGTGCTGCCCCCTATTGGTGCAGAGACGGGATAGCCCGTGATCTGACAGACTGAATATCACCATGTGACATTTTTGTTCACTTGTGTGTACTGTCGCACAACAAGCATATTATGCATTCAGACACAAATGTGCTTTGTGGCTGCCTGTCACTCAAACATGTATAGATTCAGGCTCAAAGGTGCATAAACACGCTCACAAATAGCAGAGTCGTTCACACACAGCATCCCCCTCCCTCACCGCCCCCCCCACCCACACACACATGAAAACACACACGAACAGCACAGCACCGACACACACACACAGACTCTTTCTCTAACTCACACCCCACACACACACACGTTCCTTAGCTCAGTTCCACCATTATAGAGCCCCAGACAATATAGGAGACTCAGCATAGAGCCTGCAGCGCCTGCCTCATTTGCATGCCAAGTGGCTGTAATGCTGTTAGGGTTTATGCAATAAAGACAAGTGAATCCAGACTGCTGGGCCTAAGAGGAAGAAAGAGAGGGAGAAAAAAAGGCAGGGGGGGGGGAAAGGAGAGTAGGAAAAGAGAAGGAGAGAGTAGGAGAGAGTGTGTGTGAGAGAGAGAGAGAGAGAGAGAGAGAGAGAGAGAGAGAGAGAGAGAGAGAGAGAGAGAGAGAGTCAAAGGGAACAGATGGCCCAGGGAGAGGTAAAAGGTATAATCCCATCAGCTGCACTATCAACCGACCATCTGGACATCCCACAGCACAATTACAACACATTTCAGCAGGCAGAACAAAGGACGGCTTCGCGGGGCCACATCAGACCTGTTTGAGTGTCACAATACTAGCGCCGAGACCTCCTCTGTTCAGATCTCGGATCAGTTTTGACGTCCTCTACGGCTAACCCTAACCGTTGAGGAAAAAGATTAGGTCGGATCACAGATCGGCAGCCTAAGGTCATTTAACAGTGGATCTTAAAATAAATTCACTCACGCATACAAAATAGATAGGGGAACAATTCAGCATCATAAAAACCCAAAACGAGCTATGACATATGAATTGAAATTGAATTGAATTTTTCCTCTACTGTAGCGCAAAGTTTGTAAAGACTTAGTGATGCAACATTCAGACCCGGCAAGCTGGCTCTTTGCATCCTCATCCGTCCACTCCTCATGATGCCTATCATCTGCTGAGGGGGCATTGTGCGTGTCTGTCATCAGATCGCCTGCGCTGACTGTGTAATCCACTTCGCCACGGTCCCCATTCAGCACATGCTCCCCTCTCTGTCTGTGCATTGAGACATATGCAAATTTTTAGGCAGAAGGGTGGACGGCTTAGGGCCTCAGTCGCTGCCTCTCCATGGGTCCTTCTGTGTGTGGGAGGGGGCACTGGGATTTCCGAGGTTGCGCGTCTGTGTGTGTGCGTGCGTGCGTGCGTGTGCCGTTCGTAGGTTTCAGGCTGCAGCTGCCCCCCAACAGTCACCGTCGCCATCAGGCCGTTTTCTTGCCTCCTCCTCCTTCCTGCACCCCCCCCCCCTCTCATCCCCAAAGTCAATTTGTTTACAGTAATTTTGAAGGGTGAATTATTTGCTGTAATCGTCCGCACTGATGAAGGTCAGGCCCTTAGAGGGGGGCCAGCATGCCCATAGAGGGTTGGTCCTCTTTCAGACGCTCCGCTTCGCAATTAAGGAAAGCAAATGTCACTCCTCCAGGCCTCACAAATGAAAATCTGTACGAGGTGATTAGCATGAAGTCAACAGCGCCTGTTAAAGTCAGATTCCCTGTAGTACCAATGTGTGTGTGTGCACTTTATGGGCAGGGAGAGAGAGCAAACATGACCTGAACAGACCCAACAGCAAGGCAAACAAAGGGAGATGTCTTGTCGGAGGTGATCCATACAACAATGGCCGACTGTGATTTACTTACTGGATGGAAAGGATAATAGAGGTTTAGAACCGAGCTTGTAAAGAAAAAAGAAACTTGCTGAAATAGTTGCTCACATTTTCGAAGACGAGGAAAAACATGCACAATTCATAGTGTATTAAAAGATATTGATGGAAATAGATTAAATTTGATATTGCTATTTTATGGCTAGCTGTCATGCTATTTCTGTTGTAAACACGGTGTTGTGCTCAACACCATATTAAGGTAATGCATCAAATGACAGTGAATGTGAGGCACCAGATCACTCAAATTAGATTATAATAGCAACCCAGACTGTTGATGAATGGCAGAGCTACATAGCAGAAGTCATGCCAGATGAAAAGCATTGTAATAAACAATATGAAATGGATTGAATCGATCACGGAGAGAAAAAAAAACAAAACACAATCTGAATAATTCACGAGTGCATTTCACGTTATGAAACCTGAAACTACACTCAGTGTGCCCGCACTGTGCTGCATATGCAGAACAAAGGTAATGAAATAATATGAACCAGCAAAGCTTTAGCTTGTCATTTCCACTTTAACAGCCAGTATCCTTGACTCATTTAAGATGTGTTCAACTTTGAAATTTTACTGTACATGCGGGTGCATGCTTAATCAATTCTGATAGCTGCATTTGCCCTGACACATAATTTGCTCCATCAAATCATTTTCCTTGCGAGCCCGGCGTTTAGCCTTTGTGAAGTGGACCATTTGAAGGGTCTGCTTAACTACACCACTCCAGCGCGCTGATAAATGATTTTGATTCTCATGCCTTAAAGGACAAATCCATCATTTTTTTTTTTTTACACGGGCAATTTACATGATATGTCTTTGTGAGAGAGACATGGAGGTGATACGGCAATATGTCTGCATGGAAAGAGACATGGAGAAGAGTGTTGAGGCTCAGGTGCTGAATTTGCTCTTCTCTTTGTCTTGGATAAGCAGCCACCCCGTGCATCAAGGCTATCAGCCCAAGTGAGGGATGGACCACTGGAGGAGCCACTGTCATCATCATAGGGGACAACTTCTTTGACGGCCTACAAGTCGTGTTCGGCACCATGCTCGTATGGAGTGAGGTATGATGTCGAGTTTCTTTTGGGAATTGTAGATTTGACTAAGATTCAGTCATATAGTGTTAGAAATTCAGCTAGTTGTATTTAACCCTCTAGCCAATAGCATTAACAATACAGACTGTGTAGTTTGTTATTACAGAGGTCTCATTATTTCTTCTTTCACTTCCTCTGTAATCCAGCTGATAACTCCACACGCCATCCGTGTCCAGACTCCACCTCGGCACATCCCCGGAGTTGTGGAAGTCACGCTGTCCTACAAGTCAAAGCAGTTCTGCAAAGGTGCCCCTGGGAGATTCGTCTATACTGGTGAGTCAAAACTGCCTCTTCCTCCCCACCCCTCCCTCTCCTCCCCTCCCTCTCCTCCCCTCCCTCTGTCTCGATGGAGCCCACAGCCCCAGGTCCAGGCACTAATAATGAACTAACCAGGGCCCTGCTTGCTGAATGTTAAAAGTGTGAGATCTGCACTGCTAGGGAAAAGGTGTTTCGTGGAGGGGCTCCTCCAAGTGCAACCCGATCCCCCTCTGACCTGTCGTCATACAACGGCGCTGCCAAGCTCTGTTAAACTCAAGCTGTCAGGATATCTCATTCTGCCAATTCTCTTTATCTGCCCTGTTGCGAGACAGATAATGCTTTCTGCTAATTTGCTTTGTTTCATTTTTTTTTTATGAATCAGATTAGAAAAGCAGTATCCAGGTTAAATGCATGAGCGAGTCAGAAGTTATTCTCATGTGTATTCAATAGGAATTCATGGCAGAGGGAGTGTGCAAAGAGACCAGAGAGACGTGAGAGAAGGGGTGTGCGTGTCACACTATAAGTAAGGGATCTGATTATCTTGGCTAACAGAGGGAAGTGGTGGTCTTATCTGTCATCATTGGTGAGGAGACAGAGGTTGTGGGGGTCAGAGCCTGTCTGACCTGGAAGCCTCTGTCTGTTCTAACTCTGATGGGCAGAATGAAACGGGGGCGCGTCAAAGCACTCTCACTTCCCCCAGCACTCCAAGGCCTACAGCACAGCCCTGGCCTTGAGCGCAGCAGAATTGCAAAGTGTGGGCCTGGGCCTGGTCCTGGACTCCCCAGCCCCCTCCCCACTCCCCCTCGGAAACCCCCATCCAGACCCCTCCATCCCGGGGCAGCTGTTTCTCATCAAGTCCCCCCTCTCTCGCTCCCCAAAACCACCGCTACCACCACCCCCAGCCATCCGTCCCCTTCTCCTCCAACCGTGCAGTCTGGCCCAGCTCTCCTGCATTTAACCTCCCTGGCAGGAGCGGAGCAGAGGCCAACAAGGCACCAGGATAATGAAACAGGAGTGTAGTGTGGCTGCGTAAGTGTATGTGCGTCTGTTTGTGTGAGAGCGAGCGTGAGGGGTTTAGAAGTGTGTGTGTGTGTGTGTGTGTGTGTGTGCGTGAGCGTGTGTGTCTGTGAGTACATGTGCTACCGCACAGCACAGAGAAGGTGTATAAGTTAAGACATTAATGGCTTCTATAGCACCCTGGTGAAAGTACCAGGTCCCTTAAGAACAGACCCCATTAGTCACAGAGGCTAAGCGGATTGGGATGATTACCATCAGGTTTTACTGGGGAAACGTGTCCCCTTCTCTCTATCTTTGTTGATTTTTCAACCCCCACTCCCCCCACACACCCATTCTTCCTCCCTGTCTTCGCTGGGTTCCTACTCACTTCCAGTTAGTATGAAGATACAATTACCCCTGGAGGCAACGGTGGTACAATTGATTAGTGTGCTGAATTAAAAGAGAAAGTCACGAATAGACAGGTCCGGCTCCTCCGCTCTGCTATTCCCTGTGTGGCTCACCCTGATTGTACAAGGGTTGACGGTTGAGAGAATGAAACCGTTAACGAGAGCAGAACGCATAACGCCACAATTAGATACCACTGGTTCCATATGTACAGTAATTGCGAGGTGAAAGGATGTTAGCTACTTCTCTCCCGACAGTAAAACGAGAATGGGCATCGTGATGCATTGAGCGCAAGACAGTGGATCATGTATTTAAGAGCGAAACTGCTCATTTCAAACTATAGCTTTTTCCTTCTGTGTTACTGCACTACACGAGCAAATAGGTTTGAAATGACCCGCGGTTACAATAGCAAATTACCTGGAACTGAACTGCATGTAGTAAGACACAGTGCTCTCTAAATGGCACACATTGTTCCGGTGTCATATTGAAGAGCGACATGTGAATATCAAAAGGTGTAGTTATCAAAGCGTAAGGCTTCAAGCCTGACTTAGACCGTTTCTTTCTTTCTTTTTTTTTTATGTTGACTCTTCTTGCACCACCACCCTAATTGTGGAGATTTAACTCGCTCAATTTAAGAAATTATCACAAATTACCAAGAGTCAACACAGAGGAGACTGCAGCCAATTCGAACAGCAGAGGGACACGTCCTCACTCGGGTTAGTACCCTGGAACGGCTCCAAAACTCACAATCCATTCTCAGAAAGAGAGCACCCTGTAATGTATATCAAATAATCCTGTTGGCATTGACTATTGAATGTTTAAAACACTAATGAGACACACAGACATACTATATAAAACTTTAGTAGGCAGTAGTTTACTGACTGCTTCTGTACCCGTTATTGGCACACTTTTAAAGGAAAGACATGCCAGCTATTTTTTGCTATATCTCAGTCTATACCTTTTACCTTCTAACAAAATGTAGTCCCTTGGAGATTTCTAGCTTGTCCTCTGTTGAATCCATGTATTGGTTATCCATTGGTCCAACTGTCCGCAAGGTTGTAGGAAATCAAGAGGAGAAACTCCTCGCTGTACGTAGTAAGGTCAATACTGTATTATACTTTACACTATATTAAGCACTGCACTACAACAGTGCATGCTGGTTTGATCAGATGATTTCTTAAAAAAAAAGAAGAAAAAAAAGTATCAATTTTCAGCCTCATTTGCAGCATCTTAACCTTTTTACTGCATTGTTACGGTGCTATATCAAAGAGTAAATCATAAATAAAAACGTTCGCAGCACAATTCATCCAATTTAAGCTCCTAATTGCATCAGAGCTTTTGGTTTTCTATCTTGGCCAAGTTTCCACGAAAGCTCCCCTCGAGGGGCACCGATGCAGGCCCTTGGTAATATGGTTCTGCAAGCAGTCCTAACACACTCAGCCACTATTTATCCTAATCAGTGACATCCACATAACCAGGATTGCTTAAAATGAACCCCTTCCGCGCCCCAGAAAACGCACATTTACCGGGACCCCATTTGTCATGGGTAAATTGAGGGTCAGTAAACTTCGCCTGTATCCTCCAGTGGGGATCCAGGACATGCATCATAACGTTAGGAGAGAATGATTGGCGAAGGCGAACTGTCACACATTTGTCAGGGGGAAGGGAACATTATTTGCTAATTTCCCAAGCTGGGCACTGACAGGGTGCTTCGTCTTCAGACCTTTGGTGACCAGCATGGCTTCCCAGCTATTAGTACAAGTCAAGTGTTTTATTTTTTTCGTTTTTTTCTTTTACTTCCCTCACTGTAAAGCATCAGTAATAGGAGCCACTCGTTCGACCTCACACGATAGCAGCATACTGGGTGAAGGATTTTGGATGGAGTAGATGCCCCATACAGTGAGCCACTCTTGCCAGGCCTTAGTTGAGGCCAGACAGCCTTGAGGGCTGATGGATCACAAACTTTCCTCGTCAAGGTGACGCTATCGACTCCACTGCACCAAAATCTGACAAAATGGGTAGGAGGCAGTCATTCATCAACATAAGGACAAAGGGGTCATGTGTGCTTCACTCAATACTGGTGGAGATCAAGAAATGTCAGCCCTGTAAGGGATGGAAAAGGAAGATGCTCATTGTGCAGGAGTATGGTCTCTTTTTAGTTAAGTTTCAACTACAATTTCTTACTTCATGAATGTCAAAAAAATAACGTAATTTCTATTTCTTTACATGCATGTCTGCGCAAACAAAACTGGCAGCAAATTATCCAGATAGTGATATTCAGTTTTTTCAAAATTAAACTCACTTCCTGTTCCACTCTCAGAACGAGGAACACAACTGTTGTGGAGCCTTCGCCTCCTCTCCCTCCAAAAATGAAATAAACAAACACAGACGTCTTTATCGGAGCACATCAGATAGGGCCTTGTGCTGTTCGGCCTGTGAATCGGGCCTATCCTTACGTCTCCTCTACGCCCTGCTGTCACTTTGAAGTTCTAGACTCAGAGGCTGATCAGATGGAGAGCTTCCTTTTCATTTCCTGTTCTACAGGGTTGGGTTTGGTACTCGGTTGGTTGCTGGTCAGTGATGGGGTGTGGCCTACAGCAAAGATATGCTATAATCAAAGTAATTCACAGCGGTATGTAAACACATCAGTTTTAGAGGAGGACTCACCAAACACGCACCAAATGCTTCATACAAGCATTGTGTATTTAAAGTAACTACACAGCATTTTGGATTTGAGTCGCTTTCAAATTCATCTGCAGATTCATTTTTTTTTTTGGGGGGTTGTAAAGTCCCCATGCAGTACGAACTTCTGCAAGTAAGGATGAAAGAGGCATTTATAAATGTCATCGCCACAGTCAAGTGGATTGTAACCAGTTGGCACAACAGTTTTAGCATGTGTCAAAGCATGTTATCCACTAGCCATATCCCCATACCGGCCTGTCTCATTACAACTCTGGTATTTAGCACCAACTCCACAGGAGTAGAGCAGACACTCGTTGCCAAGTTAGATGGGCCTGGTTTGAAGGCCTTGTGAGCTTGTGTGGAGCGCGACAAGGTTCCACGGAGGAAGGTCCTTGTGTCCAATTAGAGGGCTGACGTGACACGTGCTCGCACTCCCCCACTGTCAGGCAGCTTGTCAGGTAGGCTTTGAGAAGCACACTGTGGCATTATTCCACTGCGTGTTATCAGCAAGTGACCTGTGAAATCCAGCTCCGGGAAATTGATTGAAATAAGCACTTGCAGTTGAGCATGTATTTTCCTCCATTACACCTCTCCGTGAAATGTATTGTGGGTATATTCCAAGAGAAAAATGAAAGTATGGCTGTGTGTGTGTGTGTTTTTTTTCTCTCAGTAAGGATGGTATTCATTGATTTAATTTTAATTGGACCCACTTTTTGTCCCACAGTATCGTTAGAGGTCTGTTTTGTAATGGCTCTTAAAATGGATTGTCCTCAGTAAGTCACAGCATCAGTCCTTTGCCACAGGAAAGACAGACAGAGGAGGTAGGGAGGGGGGCTCTTGATAGACGAGGATCTTTCCCCTACTCCTCCTCCTCCTCCTCCTCCTTTCTCTACCTCCTCTCCTTGCCCCATTTTCAGTACGATCCACACCCAACGGGCTTTAAAAGTACTCCACGCACCCCTCCTCCTCCGCCGCCTTTTGATTGAAATTCATCGGCAAGTTTATTGAGAAATGAATGAGGGAGGCAGCACGGTATTGACTTTGAGAGGAAAACACAACTCATCTTGAATGAGGGGGAAAACGCGGCCGTAATTTAGCCGCCATCGATCTGTGCCCCGTCCATGTATTGATCTTCATTTTACAATATTAATTTGCGCTTGCAATCAGCTGTGAAGGGAACCCATTTGATTTCTGTTGGCCAGCAATGTGTGAAAGTCCACCGACGTCCTTAGAGAAGTGGCACACATACTTTAGATGTCATCTAAGAAGATTGAACAGGTGTCTTCAGCCCTTTCTAATAACACAGGCGATATGAAGGGAGTCTGAAATTATGGATGTGCAATCTGTAACATTGCTCCCTTTTAACCGTGTTAATTACATTTTATCTGTTGCAGGAGCAATATCTGCTGGAGACTGTTACTGTCGAGGTTTTTTTTTTTTTTCATCTGTATTGGCTCAAAGTTCATGAAATTTCAATGAACATTGATCTGTCTCCATTGATTTATCCTAACTGCAGATCTTTGAAATTGTAATTTCCTGTTCATCTTGAGACTGCTGGAGATGGAATCACTCAGTGGTAACTGGCTGCAGTGGATGGAGATGATATGGTCAGTGGTAAAACAGATGAGGTTTGCTTTGCGTGGGTTTGCTGTGGAAATTCCAATTTGGCTTGGTTTGTTTTTTTTAAGATGGTCTCTACATCTGCATGCGTGTTTTCTATTCTCTCAACACTGAAACATATCGACTGTGGAGCAGCAGCATGACCTCTGGATATCTTACCTTCTCTGTATGCACAGTATTACATGTAACTCCTTACAGTCGTGAGAAGCTATTCACTCTTTCAATGTCTCCGGGAGAACAGAGTACGAGAAGAGGTCATGTGCTAATGCCGCTGTGAACTGCATCCATTTAAGAGACCACAGGTGCCTAGAAGGCTTCAGTTGGACAAGTCACAAATGCAATAACACTTGAATGAACTTCTGCCTGTGCTGTTTATCTGTCTCCCCCTTTCCAACTCCCACTCCACCTCTAATTTGTGTTAAGGGGAAAGAAAAAAATAACTGCTCAATGGTGTAGGAGGAGTGGAGATAAGCTCGAAGCAGTTAAGTATAATTAGCGAAAGTAATAGCTGGCAAATGGCAACAAGGCTAGGTTTTTATCTCCTGGAAAGATAGAGTTATCGTAATAAGCTGTAATGGCTGGCAGGAATGCTAGTAGTCGGTGCGAGCTTCCATTCAGGCTCATAGACTTAACAAGGAACAATTTCCCTTAAATTTACTGCTTTGCTCAAACATTTCCCCATGTTTATACCCAGATACTGTAAGTCAATACACGTGTTCAATCCACTTCCATATAGACCGCGGGCACACAGTAGTGTATCGCCACGTAAGCACTTCTGGCTGCCAACGTCGGCCATGTTACACTGTTCCTGTAGAGCGGTTACTCATGTCCTATTTCTAGAGAACATGGAGAAGGGGCAGCCGACCACACTCAGATGCCATGTACACGCCATCCACTCTACATTTTAAGTGAAGTGGCTAGCTGGGGCGGCTAAAGGAGCACTCAGAGAAAATGTGTTTTAGGAGCGTGAAAGAACAGAAAGATTATGGCATCAAAATAACATTGGGGAAGTACACATTCCAGGCAGAGGAATTCTACTGAAGCCCTGCCATGGATGCATGTGCGCATGTGTGATATTGAAAATTGGAAATGATATGGTCACAGCTGCACACCGAGTCATGCATTCCTTTTCTTCATTTTCTGAAACATGATCATTTACTCTCTGGAGTGAGAAAATTACTGAAATATTCATCAAATACATTTTCTGAACCTCCATGTGGAGGGAGCAAGTCTCTTTCTTTGTCAAGAAATCAGTTTGCATGCTCTTTCTAATAATTATTTCAGTTGCCAGCCGTTAAATTTAAAACATATTTGCTGTCACTTTGTTGTCTCATTACTTCCGTTAAATGCTAATCATATCTGGAATAAATCCATGGAGAAAAATATAGGAACAATTATATCTCTGCATATGTACCGCAAGCGGGGTATAAGTGTTGTAATTGAACAAGGTATGCAACCTGTCTAAATCAGAAGCGAAAATGATAGAAAATGAAAATTCTATTAGTCCATAATGTTCCCTCGGCCCCCCTCCCCATGTGCTCTTCATCTCTCCTGCAAAGTATTCAAATGCAAGCCCTGCCTTACCTCCCTGTGTCTCTTTTTCTCTAATTATCCATGAGGTCAGTAAGCAAAATGGGGAAGAAGCCAGGAGATCAATACAAATTATCCCTGAGCAAACCAGTGCTGACAGTTTGAATTGCAGCATATGTTTACCCAAAATCAGGCAATTTATCTTAATATCAGGCGAGTAATGCAGCAGGGGTGAGAGGTCACACAATCTCTCCACCTCATAATTACCCGCCTCTAAAACAGGAAAGTGGTATTGATTGGCCGCGAGCCGGGAAGCGGGCGTGACTGGAACGTGCAACCCCCCTCCCCCCTCCCCCCACCTTCTTTCGGTCCCTCCTCCCCTTGGCTAGACTCCCCACCCAGAGCAGGATTTATGGGATGTGTGTGGAGGGTTTCATGTTTCCTTGCAGCGACTGAGACCCTTACAGGAGGGGCAAGGGAGGGGGACACGCTCCTTCCACCCCCTCACACCCCCTCCACCCCCTCCACCCCCTCCTTTCACCATATTGTGTTGGAAGGACGAGGAGGGCCAAACAAATGTTGTCATGCAAGGGCAGAACAGCTAGTTTTGCCTGTTATCGGCTTTAGAAGTGAGTAAAGTATACGACAGGGTGTGAAGTCGGAACATAATGATGAACCAAGGATTAAAAGAGATCTAGGGTGAAGAGGAGGGAGCAAAACGTGGGAAAAGGCTGCTGTCAATGTGTGTGGTATAAGAAAAAGTGAGAGCAGAAGTCCCAATGACTCTTGTAAGAGCTCAAGCAGATGAAAGGAAATCTTTGCCTGGAAGAAATAATGTGCAGAGCGATCCGCTGAATACACACATAACACATTTATTGTCCGGATTGAATATAAGTGCTCAGTATATATCATCAGCAGCTCTTACAGGATTATTGACATTGTCTGTGTCTGTCTGCACCAGTGTACATGCGATGACTACAAAACTGTCAACTCATCAACTGACAGCACCGTTTAGCGCTAATGCAAGTCTCCATCAGCTGTCAAAAACATTTGCATGAAATCAATAGCAGATGGCGGTCTGTGTCACCAATTTCATTACGCCGGGGTTGTTACAAAGATCATCTCCATGATAGATGAGATGGCGACATGTCGACATGTGGAGATCATGCCTGACGCTTGGACTGCGGCTGCAGAACATTGAGCCGTGTACTAAACCTACACAGAGACAGGTTTAAATGTAATCCTTGACACGTTGAAATTCCTCCATATGCAGGGATTTAAATTACTGTATATAAATCGTAGAAAACGCAAGAAAAGAAATGCAGTTGAAACCGCTCTATAAGAGTACAGGATACCCTACCCTCCAAATCACATGCGTAACAATTCTCAGGTCCACATTTAAAGTGGGGCATCATTATCATTGGAAAGGAACATCAAACAGAACACCTCTCCCAACCTAGGTCTCGTCCTGTACTGTACGTCTCTCCGGCTGTGTTCCCAGCATGCCTGGCGGGTTGTGTAGGCCCCAGCTGAGGCAGAGGACAGGAGAGCGTGATGTATCACCCTGAGAGAGCCCACTGACAGCCTCTGATGATGGATGGCCTGATTATGGAGTGCTTTTTACACATACACAATTTACATCACACTGAGCAGCGGGGTCTGGCAGGGCTGCCGTGCACATACACTCTCTCAGCCGGGCACGTGCACTCTCACACTCACGCACACACATATACAGGCATGCTTGTGTGTGTGTACACATGTACGGGACTGCCAGAGTGCATAGATAAGAAAGGGGGTGGAAATAACAAAAGAAAGGGGGCAAATTCCTTGCTACAGCCTTGTCATGTACGATCAATACGGCAGATCAATCCTTTATTAAGGAGAAGATGGCGTTCCCCCACATTGCGAAGCGGCCCTTTGTCGTTTCGGGACGCATGATGACATGTCAAATCAGATTTCCAGCAGTGTATGTTGTTGTGGCGTGGGGTTTATTCAGGTGTGCCTCGCCATTAGGGCTGAATACCAGCGTATTTGCAAGCTAGATCCCTGCTATCGATTAGCACCTCGTATTGTCCATGCTTGAACACATAATTGCTCCATTTGATCACGGTCGAGCTGGCAATTACTGTATTCAGGTTTTGGCAGAAGTGGTGCATGTGTTTCGATTGTATGTGTGTGTGTTAGTACATGACTGCTGCACAGTATGTATGCGTGAGTAGCTACAGTATGCGTCTGTGTGTGTGTGTGTGTGTGTGTGTGTGTGTGTGTGTGTGTGTGTGAGAGAGAGAGAGCATGCGTGCACGTGTATTTAGATGTGAGGGAACAAAAGAAAGAGACAGACACATGAATGTTCGTTTTCCTGCCGTGTCTCCCCAGCTCGTGCTTCAGTGGCCCTGCCTGCCTCTTGTGTGTGTGTGGGGGGGCGTTCGCTTGCTTTCACATTCTCTGGTGTTCAGCAGGTTCAGCGAGCTGTGCGGTGTTAATGCTGAAATTACATGCTGAGTAATGAGTGATGGGCCAAATTACAGGCTGAACAATGAATAGAGGCAGGCAGCTCTTATTAGTCTCCATAGAAAGCCATTGATTTATGAAGCGCCTTGCTCGGCGGAGTTACTCTCCTGAAAATGATATCTACATTGAGAAGTGATGTTCTCTATTAAGTCGTTCCTTCCCCCTTTACGCTGCTGCTCTCCTCCTTTCCTCCCCTCCTTCTTTCCTCTGCCCTCCCTCCCTCCCTCGCCTCGGCCTGCCTATGAGTGTGCACATGATTGTTTAGAATCAGGCGGAGCTGTAAGGAAGCCTTCAATTACCCATTAGGACTGTCAGACATAAAACGCCCTGCTCTCACCAAAGTCTGGGTTATGATTCATTTACTTTGTGCCTCTGATTCATCGCCCAATATGCCTCATGCCCCAGATTACTATTTGAGGGGTGGAAGAGATTAATGGCTCCATGGGATCTGCCGCCGTATTTCACGGGCCCAGTGTTGCAGTACAGTTGGTGCAGAAGGTTGAAATGACAGCAACTTCCACTAGATCAATGTGTGGACAGCCTTTCACAGATTATTAAAGCTCGGTTAGATTAAAAGACCCCCGCTATGTAGTTTGCTGTAGTCAATATTCGTAAGCAGATAAAAAGAGGGAGGGTCCCTCTGAAGGATTCTCAGAGTGATGTAGGTCATCATGGCTGTTAATGGAATGACACTTGGTGACACAAGTGTCAGAGGAACCCATGTCAGTCTCCATCATCTTGCCCCCCCGGATGTTTCATAAAACATCCTCTCACCCCAGAGGTCTCTTTAAAATTAGGCATTCCGAAATGACTTTTGTTCCGTAAACTCCAACAGATTTCTCAATTAGTTTCTTCCCGTCTCGGGCAAAATTAGCCCTGAAATGATTCTAATTTTTCACCTCCTCCTCCCCCACTTTTCTTTCTTTCAGCCCTAAATGAGCCGACCATCGACTATGGTTTCCAGAGGCTGCAGAAGGTCATCCCCAGACACCCCGGCGATCCCGAGAGGTTACCAAAGGTCAGTACAGTCTCTCCGCAGCACAGACACATAGGGAACATCAACGCAACTGAGCAGTCTGGGTGATAGTGCCTTAATACCCCTGAATGTGACGAGTAAACAAAACAACATCACCATCAAGGGGGAGCACTGTGACCCCAAACCGTAACAGCTTTGCTTCACATATGTGGCTTACCCACTAACCAGCGTGGTAATGGTATTGGTTTTATGTGTGGAGAGAGGCGTAAACTCTCTGTGTGGTAAAATAGCTCAATCAGGCGTTTTCCTCTCCAGTAGTCTGTGGAGATGGTAATCTGGTCAGAAACGACGTCTGCGCCCTCATTACCCCACTCATGTTTTCCTTTCATTTTCTGCAGCTCGATTTGGTTTAATCTTTTGTTTACAGAACCCTGTGCCGTAAACCCCCTCGTCTTACTGCAGCTAATAGACAAAGACTGCATGTTATTATGCTTTGGCTTCCTTATTGTTTTCTTTTGAACCTGGGTGAAGGAGTTGAAAGCCACATCAGTTTTAGACACACCACTATGGCACATAAATAGGCTGCCAGAAAGACCTGCACATGAAAAACTAAGGTGTAGATGTGTTTTTTTTCTTTTCCTCCCCTGCAGAAACTCTTTGATTCTTTTACTTTTTCATCCCTTTGATTCTCTTACTCTCTCCATTTCCTATTGATAAAATCTAACTGTGTGTTGCCACTAATTGCCACCCTGCCAGTAATCATTTCGGTGACTGACATTCCAGATGTGTCAAGTGTAATAATATAACTGATTACTACATTCAAAACCCCTTGGCATGTGGTAAAGTGGTGGCCACCTCAGAGTTTTAATAATACTGTAAAACCTTTTAAGACCTTATCTATTAAATCCCAGCATGCAACACAGCAATATCATTAACGTCCAACGCACAATTTAATAAAGAACAGACTGTGTGGTAGCCATAGACGTTTGACCAAGGCAATGTGGAGAAATGGAACATCACAGCTAGTCCCTGGTTCAGTATATGAAGTGTTTCAATTAGAGTCAGTCCCCGTGGAGACAGGAAACAACACCTAGACATGAAATGTTACTCTAATTTCAACTGTAAACGTAGACCAAAAGGTAAAGTACACTTGCCTTTAATATCCACATGGCTTTCACTATCTCCGCAGGCATCACTGGTCAATCTAGCTACACTGTTCCAATTTTATAAAGTCACAACGTCTTTGTGAAAGCCACATCTTTGAAACAAAGAGAGCAACAATGTTAAACACAGCGACTTCTTTCCTTGAATACAGAGCGTTGCGAGAACAGATTGTGACACTGAACCCAAGATTAGTTTCCTGGGTGTGCATATACTTATATAGCACGGTCTCCCGGCCTTTGCATGAAACAATCACAGAGTGAGATGAAACCCTGCACTTCCAATAAACAACATAAATATTTGATTTGCTCTCTAATGGACCCAAATATGGGGTTCAGGGGGCATGTAAATGATCCCACCAAGTGATTCGTCATTGTTAAGCTTGCCATCTGAGGGTCAGCTCACGGGGTCAAAAGCACATTCCCAATAAAACAGCCCGCGGCGAGCTGACGCTTGCATGTACATTTGGAATGAGAACAGAAACGGCATATAGAGAACAGCCATTACAGGGTGCAGGTGAGGCAGGGAGACTCTATAAAAAGAAGATAAAGCTGGAGGACGCGCGGTGTGCATTAGCAGAAAGGCAAATCGACACCAAGTCCACTCACCGCCTCTAACCCCCCCTCCCATGACTTCACCCTCCAGTTGATAATATTACTGCGCTATATTGATTTCCACCAGCCTTCTCCCTGGGACCAGTAAGACACGTGGTAATTGTAAGGAGACAGAAAGCCAATATGGGAGTGCTCATGGATAGCAAGGGATGCACGCTAATATTGTTGCTACACAGAGAAAAAAAGGGGGGAAGCTGCCTCTGATTGAAGTTTACCTCGTAATTCTAAGACAACATCGTAGATGACAGTCTGACCCTGTGGGAGGAGTGGAGATATAAAAATTCAATGCAAAGTCCAGGGTGAATATGAAAGTAATAAGTGTGAGCAGTCAAGTGATGAGAAAGGAGATTGGTTTGCGGGCATCGCGTTAAGTGAAGAGAGACTTTGGAATTCACCCTCCTTTTTAAGATCTTGTTATAAAACAATTTTCTATTCATAATATAAAAAAGACAATTTATAATACCATTTTGTGCCCTCTGGCAGTAATGGACAAATAGACTGAATATCACATTATATCACACTCAATTTCTCTCTTCTGTAACAAATTAGATTCATTATGAAATTAAAAGTGGAAACTCAATATTGTTTTATTATTAAGCTGATTGCTTTGGATTCCTTTCTTTCCTCCCAAAATGAGCATAAGCCCATTCTTTTCCAATTCTTTGCGTAATCCACAAGGAGAAAATATTACAAATGTGTTCATGTCAAGCAATTACCCATGTATTTAAATGAATCCCTCTTCCTGTGCTCTTTGAAGTACCTTCATCTAATGGCCCTATGCTTCTAAATGCATTCATTACCTCAGGCTAGAGCTAACAGAGTAATTGCCTTACAGTTTTATAATGGCATTAGCACTCCGAGCTACATAACCTAGGCCCTCTTTTATTAACTGTGATAATATAAATACAACATCCATGTTAATCTAGTGCTTGAAGAATCCGTTTTAGACCACTTCTCCCTATTGTTAGATATTCTTTAGAACACTCCATTTGTTATGGCCTCCTTTCACTTTTTTCTCGGCATTGACCAACAAAAAAAAAAAAAGAAAGAAGAAAAAAACAGCCTCTAAATCTGAGGTGATTTGTCATTTGAGCAGCCCCATTTAAACAGTTGTTGAACACGAGACCTTTATGCAAAGCAAGGCAAACAATAGCAGAAATCTGTCACGCATTTGTCACAGAACAACAGAAATCATTTGAGGCCTTTAATTGTTTCAATTTAACATGGTGCATTCTGATATGTCTCCATGACAAGAAAGCCAATTACACTTATGTTGGAGTAGTATTGAGATTTACATGGAAATGCCCTCAGAACACTATTCCGTGTTAATCGTATTCACAGCGTGAGCTGATATGCATGAAAGCGTCTCGTCACAAGGAAACAAACTTCTTCCTTGATTGGGTGCAGCACTTCTCATCATCCTCGGATATGACTAGGTTGCACTTAAGCATAGCCTTGCGAGTCAGCTTGGTTAGTTAAGACACCACGCGGTAAACGACAGATTAAGGATGAGAGGCAATATCGTTTCCTCTCCTCCTTTTTCCAAGCAGTCCTTATGTCACTGCTGCAAAGTACCATATGGACAAGGAGGGAGAGGACGTTTCACAGAGAATGAAACATGGCTTGCGAACGCGACAGTCTTAATTGCTTTAATTGTTGTTTAAAATTGAGAGCCATGTAGGAGATCTTGAAATATGATAGAATAGATTATTGGTAATTATTAACTGCAGACAAAAAGAAAGAAAACCACTTTATCTCACTCAGCAAGAGAGAGAGAGAAATCTGTTCTGCCTGATGAGAACACATCAAGACAGCTGGTCCTCTCATTTAGTCTACCTGCCTCACGACAACCATAATTCTTTATTTGTATGCAAACTAGATGCATGCAACGTTGAGCATACACACCAATTTCAGAGGTAAATGCCCATTCTAAGAGCCACCCATCCGGTAACTTGGGGTGGATTAAGCGATATGTTTCTATAAGAGAGCATGGCATACGCTGGAAGTGGCTTCTACAGTGATTCATCTTGATAAATCAAGGACTATGGTAGATATGCTCCTCAGGATGAAAGGGCCCATACACACACTCCGTAAACACTACATACGCTGTGCCTTGGAAATGCAGGCCAAGTCTTGGAGGCCGCTGTTTGAAGGCGCGAAGGCTGTGTTTACATTCATTTACGGCAGCTGCCGTCTTAATCCCACACCGCTATTGCCAAGTGATGGAACACTTCAGACAAATTACCGAGGCCCACAAAAGAAAACACGGCGAATGTGGGAAGAAAACAAGCGCCATCTGAGATGTTTCTGGTGACAGATTTGCATTGCTTTTAACCAGGGTTCTAACAGCACAGTCGACAAATCTCTGCTCTACAGCAGGTGACAACAAGCGAGCATTTTTAAAAAACACACGCAACAGTCGTGTCTGCAGTTTGCCTTTGTCAGATTAAATGCACTCTAAAAGGAGAAGAGGGTTTTCATGGAGCATATTGCCCCCTGTATTATGGAAAACAAAGGGAGCAGTCTGGTTGCTTGAGAGGGATTTAATTGTAAGTGCTGAATTCAGAGAGCAGATAAAGACACACGAACGGGCCAAACCCCACCTAGCTGGAAGCCCGAAACAGTGGGGGGAACGGGATCCGGGGCCAACTCATTTTCAGTGTTAAGAGCCAAAGCAACACAGCTAATCCGCATTGTCAAGCGGGGGCAAGCATGCAGACATGGATAAGACCACATCCTGAGCATCCGTGTCCCCAAGGCACAAGCACCCAGCTCTTGCTGGATGGGAAGTCATTTGTGAAGTCCTTTGCAACAGCCAGTCAAAGAGGTTAATTGAAAAATTCCTTAATGTCATTACAACAGAACTAGATTAACCCAGAGCTAATTCACTTTATTGTTCTGAAGAGAGGGGACTCGGCGCTGAACTCCAGAGCTAACGTGGAGCCCAGAATCAGGGTTGAGGTGTTGTTTTTAAAGGACTATGCCAGTTTAATTAAGATAGGGAACATTATTCACTGCTCTGCATGGTTGGAAGGAGCAAAGTGGTAGCGCCGTATAAACGAAGCACCGGTGCCTCTTAAATCAGGGTGGCTTTTATTTAGGCCGTCGAATATGTAAACATCTCGAAAGCGCTCCACGACCCTGCTGTGTAAAGTTTTTTTTATATCGTTTGTTACTGTACGGACCACTGGGGTCTCAAACATAATCTGTGTGGGTCTTAACATTCACTCTTCCTGTTTCCCTCGTCAGGAGGTGCTACTGAAGAGGGCGGCTGATCTCGTTGAAGCCCTGTATGGAATGCCCCACAACAATCAGGTCGGTATCCACACAGCTCGGCTAAATAAGGAACCATTGAAAACGTACTAGTATAATAGTATAACCAAAGGGTATTTGCATCACTATATCTGGAACAATACATGCATTGTGAGTTAACCATATAGCCACAAACCATGCATCAAAGCAACAGCACAGCTCTAAAAGAAAAGATATATAGAAAAAAACAATATGAACAACAACACCTCTGCCTTTCTCTTCGCTTTTCAGGAGATCATTCTGAAGAGGGCAGCTGACATCGCCGAGGCCCTGTACAGCGTTCCCCGCAACCACAACCAGATCCCCTCTCTCGCTAACACAGCCTCCCACGGCATGATGGGAGTCAACTCCTTCAGCAGCCAGCTAGCAGTCAATGTGTCTGAGTCACAAGGGAATGACCAAGGTATGTGTTTAGGGTACAGCTCCATAACTCAGTGGTTCTCAAAAGCGGGGTCCTTGAGGGGATTCCAGGTGTTTTTTCTGGCCAAAATGAGAAATAGTTACATTTTACTCATTAAAAATGAGAAACGGGAAATAAATTATGTTTTTTTTAACACCGGGTTCACTAGCCCACGCTCACCCATAATATAGGCAGTTAAAGGGTCCAATTAAGTGCCAGATTTTTTTCTTATTAAAGTTGCTTCTGCAGAATGTGCAGATATAAAAAAAAATTTGACCGCAGCAGTAAATCCCTGTTATCATCTCGTGTCATCAGCTAACGTTTCCCCGGTAAACTCTGCATACCGAAGGAAAGCAATGAATGAACTTACATTTCCCTCTGCCACCCATGTTTTTCAGTGGGCTACAGCCGGAACACCAGCAGTGTGTCCCCCCGGGGCTACATCTCCAGCAGCACCCCGCAGCAGTCGGGCTACAACTCCGTCAGCAACAGCATGAATGGCTACGGCAACGCCGGTATGAACCTGGGAGTGCCAAGCTCCCCTGGGTTCCTCAACGGATCCTCTGCCAACTCCCCATATGGAAGTGAGTAGGCTTGCCACTATCGCACGCTGTCGTAGCACTAAGCTGCTGCTGATTTAATTCCAGCTCCCACATTCGTTTTCACTTCTATGAATCACTTCTGACAGGGTTATAACATTATTGATGGTGATAATATATTACGATTCATTCACAGGGGCTTGTTTAGTTTTAGCACTTCGGAGAGAACACACAGGTAGCTCAGAGTAGTAGGGATATTCATTTTTTTACGTGTATTTCACCGTATATGCCACCTGTATTTCTTCAACCGGACAAGATGTTGATGGTAGGGGCCTGTGAGTACTGATGGTGTATCCCCCCTGGCAGTAATACTATCCTAGCCTTACCTTAACTGCCCTCTCCCTCTCCGGCACTACTCACAGCACGTTCTCACTCTCTCCCCCCCTCTCCCTCCTTCCTTTTCTCTCCCTATCGTCTCTGCAGTTAAACAAAAGAGCGCCTTCGCCCCTGTGGTCCGACCCCAGGCCTCCCCACCCCCCTCCTGCACCAGCGCCAACGGCAACGGACTGCAAGGTGAGCCCCCCTCACCCCCTCATCCCTTCCCCACGGACTACTGGTCAGATACCGCTGCTCAGGCCTCTGTCCGGTTTGGTGAGGGATTAATCATTACAAATATATGCATTTTGACAGGCCAATTTACACCTTTCAGTTCACACACACACACACACACACACACACACACACACACACACACACACACACACACACACACACACACACACACACACACACACACACACACACACACACACACACACACACACACGCGTCGTCTCAAGTCTGCGCAACGCAAACATGCATCCTTGTTGCCCTTTCATACAGATGATCCCCTCTGATGTCGCAGGAAAAGACCTTCCCAGAATTGTTTTAGTAATTATGTTTATTAGGTTTTGTGCATGTGTCATGACCAACATGATTACTTTGAAAACAAGCTTAGCCGTAGTGTGTGCCCCAAGATTAATAACATTGGGCTTAATGAAGTGGGAAATTAAAGTTCATCTTGCTACACGTTCATACTTATTAATACATGTTGTGCAGAAATTAATGAGCAATGCCTTGCCATCATCTGCGCTGGCAAACTTAAAAGCATTTCAACCATGACTCTACAAATATACTCTGAGCAATATAATAATATATCATCCCAGCACTCCACTAGTCGCCTAATTGTTAAAACGTGTGGAAGTACTGGATATATAAAGTCGCACGGTGAGGTACAGTTACTAATGATATCCTAAGCAGATGGTCTTCGTAAAATAACGGAAGCTACCTTTGATCTCGCCTAATCTCTCTTAGATAATGACGCGGCGGCACGACTTGGAGAATGTGGAAATATAGGACTAATGCGCTGTACAGTGTTAGATAGTGGGGGATGAAGAGACGAGGGGAGGAGTGGAAGCGATAGAAGCAATCTGAGGGGAGTCTGACGAGTGTCTAGTAGTGTAGCGCTGTGGCATTGTGGGAAGTGACCGTGTTGTTGCTCTGCCGTCACCGCGGCCGCGTCTCCTGGGAGTCTGGGCCACTGTTTGCCATTACCCCAACGCCAGGAGAAATATCACACATAGCAAGACTGGCATGCTGGGGGCTGAAATGTCAGAGCAGGAGGGAGGTTTTCAAACTCTCCCCGTTAGGAGGACGTGCAGCAGCCGGCTGGCGGACACGGCAAACACTCACAGGCACATACGCAAACAGGCACATTAAAGCATACATTCACGCAGTCAGATGGCTGGACTCACTCAACACACACACACACACACACACACACACACACACACACACACACACACACACACACAATGTTAATAAATGTTTTATATTTATATACAGAACTGTTTCAGGCAAATAGACTAATCTTCTTTTCCCTTTATTTTTTTTCAGCCATGTCCGGCCTGGTTGTCCCTCCAATGTAAATGCACTTTCATCATCTCAAGCACCAGTCTACACATTACCACTTCACAGGAGCACACAGCAAAAACGCTGGTGTAATGTATAGTCAAAACGCCTGTTCTGTTTTTAAAGATGAAGACAAAAAAAAAAAAAGAAATGATTATTTTTTTTTTTTTTTAAAATGACTTTCGCCACCCTGCAGAAAGAAAAGGATTTCACGAGGAACATATATTTTTTTTTCTGTGGGACTTTTCTTTTTTTTTTTCTCTTTGTTGCTTTTTTTTCCCCTTCCCATTTGATCACCCTTGAAGAGGACATGGGATGATGAAGGGTTTATTTTGTATACCTGTCGGGTTGCGCTTCGGCCTTGGATCTCTCCAATCAACCACACATTCAATACTGGAAGGGACTCTGTGGACTCACCATCTGGTTGTAAAGTAAAAACACTGATGTACAGTACATTTGCCAATGAACTTCAGAAATTGTTTTTTTTTCTGTTCCAACTCTCTTTTAATAGATTCACAACAGTTGTGTGTCTTTATAATGTGACTTTTTTGTATTTTTATGTGTGAGAAAAATACACAGGGGCCAAGACAGTTTGAATTTCAACTGGAAAAATATATGAGATATATAATGTAGAATTGATCTTAAAAGTACAACAAATACAAATAACAAGGGTGGGGCTGGGTGGGTAAGGTTGTATCATGTTTCATTCCTGCATTTTAACTTAAATTTTGTAATTTATTGTAGCTAGAAATCATCTTCAAAACAAAAAAAAAAATCCTCTTTGATTCAACAAGCACACTGACGTGTACAAAACACTGCTCTGTTGATGAATATGATGTACTTCCATGTCTAGAGCTTCCTTTTAAGCAAGTGTGTTTTGCCATGTTTTTCAACTTTTTTGCTAGCACTGTATATTAATGCATTCCTAGGCTACTGTGAAGTCTGTTTCTTGTTGATGAGGAGCAGTCTCCCCCTTCTAGCTCCAACTCCCTTATGTGTTTTATATGTGGTTAAAAAATTGTAGACTATTGTGATATTGCCAAACTTGTGCTAAATATTTATACATCTGTCTTTTTCATGTTCTTTTAGATCAACAAAAAAACATTTAAAAAACAAAATTAAAATCCATTGAGAATGTAGAAGTATAGTAGTTCATCGTCATATTTCTGTTCAAATACACACTTGCGCTCACTGAGGGAAATTTTGTAACATATCAACTATAAATAATGTATTTATCTCTGAAATTTTGTATATTGCTTTTCATTATGTATGTATTAATCGTCATGCCCTTAATATAGTGATGCAGCACAGATAATTCAGCCAAGAACTGTTGCCTTCATTTGTTTTCTTTTTGTATTTGATGAAATGCAATGTGCATATATTTCATGTATATCCTCAAAAATTTGTGTTACTCCGTCAAGACTCTCTGTCCATTTTTTTTAAAGGGGAAGTCAAACTTCATTGTTTATTTTTATATTGATTTTAAATTATCTATACAGACCATTTTGGAGAAAACTTTGTTGGTTGTATTGTCAAATAAATTGTTTGTGACCCATATGATAGTTGTTAAGATCCAATAGAGACTAATGTGCATGAGGGACAACCTTGGAGATAAAAAAAACACTCCATTTGTGGTTGTATTTTTTTCTGTTTTGTAGAATGTATAGAAGTCATTTTTACTCACCACTTATGACTCTGCCACATAGCTTACATGTGTTTACAGGGAAGAAAATTTAAAAATGTCAACATTTGGAATGGAAACAGAAATGAATAAGTGATGTTTTATTAAAATTTTCAGTAAAAACACAATAGCTCCTCAACTGTGGACTTCTTCAGTTTTAAGTACAGTTTGGCTGGCAGACAAACTGACAATCAGAACAAAGAAAAGAGACAGTAGAAACTTCTGAAGACAAACCTGTGATTCGTCTGTAAGTTGTAGTGTTTAGACTTTGCCATAGAGATAACTGTTTGAAACCTGTGGAAAAGTGTAACATCCATAAAAGATGAAAACTGCTCTTTACTCATATTCTTTCAGCAAAGCACTCTGACATTGTGACATATTCCTACTGGTCTTTGTATCAGCATATCCTGCATCTGTGGTGCTTCAAAAGGTTCATTGTAGTCATTCATAAACAGTGCAAGCTTTTTATTCAAAGCACCCCAAATGGGGCTCATTCAAATCCCTCATTTCATTGCATTAAGCCACCTAGTTAATAAAGAATCAATACATTGAAAGAGCAAGGTTATCCTTTGTCTATAAGGGCTGGTATCGTTTTGAACCTCTTATAGTTTGAGTGCTGAAAGGGGGGCCACTGTGAAATCTATACCCATCAAGTGGGTCAAACAGAAGGATAGAAGTGTATGAGGGAAGAATGGTGGTTCTCCTTAAAAACAACTGAGCATCTTATCTTGCATCCTGAGTGGTCGCGGAGAGCAGGTCACAAAATGTCAATTTCTCATCAAGGCAACATTGTCCGAGGCCACCTCTGTCTTTAATGCACAATTAAACCACGGCAAACCTGAGTGGCAATCAGCATATCACAGCTTATTATGTCAGGCAGCATGCACAGATCGCGCGGCAACCATCGGGGAGATAGTCCACGAGCTGCTGATAGCGCAAAAAAAAAAAAGGACAGATGCACTCAAAAGAGCCATTTAATTTTCAGCTGCGATCGCCTTGTGCTTCAAATCATTCCCTCGATAATCCAATGTGTCTGATAACAATTGCCACACATCTGCTTCCTGACATTGCATTATCTGTTTCAGATACACGTACACAGGTTTTTGGATCTATCGCCTTGCTCGCCGCCGTCTGCGTTATTCAATGTTGCACAAAACTCTACATTCATTCAGTCTTTTTAATTCAGCGCCACACGTGAAACCAAGGAATCGGCCTCTCATCGCAGAAACAATAACCAACAGAAGAGGGAAAAAAAAGGAGAAGAAAAGAAAGGGGATAAAAAAAAAAAGGCACAAAAAGAAAAAGTCGGAGGGTAAAAGTGCAATCAAAAAACGACAAGCTTGCTCAGTTGTTTCCAGTTTTAAGAGCTCTGAAGCCTGGCAGGCAGGCTGGAGGTACAGTATTGTCTCAGCAGGTTTCTCTGTACCCAACGACCAGCCCCTCGCTCTGCCACACCACTCAATCATTGTGAGAGCCTCTTTATTGGAGAACTCTAATGGCCACCCTCCACCATGATCTTAATGTGTGCATTAAATATTTATAAATCCTGGGTCAATAATGCCCCATAACCAGAGCCTGACAGACCCCCATCGTACCATGTGGCTGCCTCCCTCTCAAACACAGGCAAAGGTCGAGGGGTCATGCAATCAAAAGAGAGCGAGCCTCGCCGCATCCATATGTTGCCACTCTTATCAAGACTTTCCTCAGTACTGGTTATCTGTCAAAGGAAAGAAATATTGAAAGCAATATCGATCTTAACTAGCCTTGTGTTGCCGAGGGCCCCGCTTCAAACATCTGCTCGTGCATTGTTATATTTCAAAAACACCTCCTCTCAATAATATAAGCCTGCGCGGTAATATTGAACATCTCTGTTCATCGCGGGCCGCCTGAGCATGACTAATAACCACGTTATTAACAAGCATCACCGGAGGATTTTCTTTAAAAAGTTGCTAGACGGACCGAGCGTTTCTTAATTAGCGTCGGGGGTTAATTGTGCAGCCCGGCGTCTACATGGGCGACTCGGTGGCTTTGCGTGTCCACATCCCGACTGCGCTCCTGTGCTGTTCAGGTGAAAGATTGTGCTCCGGTGATAGCGCACACAAAAGAGCGGCCGGACAATGAACCAGTCAATGGAGAGCTCCAGTTGAAAGCGCCACAATGGCCGTGCATGCTGGGAATTGGGCTGGATGATATAAAGGAATGAAACCTTCATTGAGGCCATGGAGGACAAGCATTCAGAAAAGAGGTTTTGTTTGCTCTTTATCAATCTGCCGTTTCCCCATGAGAAAAAACAATTCAAACTGACCTTAAAAAGAGAATATTACCTTACGCATCCACTCCCTATATGCAACTCATTGAGGGGGGTTTATACATTCACTTTTAATGGACATTGATGGGATAATAAGTTTGTGCCCATATTTGTACAGTATACATACAGGCCGTACAAGTAAAAAGGTGGATGATAGTTTATCTGCTCGATGTGTGCAACCCGCTGAGTGATGCCTTTTGGGAGGGGGAAGAAAAGCGACTGCAACTCTCGTGAAGTTGATACCCGAGCAGGATACTGCCGAGATCATAACTTTGAGATGGCAATGAATCAAAATAAGAAGTCTGACCTTTCTTTGAACAATTCCACATTTGAATCAAAACAGAGAATCCAGTTTTTTTCTTTTTAAACAGTCCCACATTAGCGCAGTCCCCCTTCCCCCGTCTGTGAATCGCTACATCAGATAAGTCACTGATCCCCTGCTACTGTACACTGGGAGTCAGCTTTGCGAGGAAAACTCTAGATCCTCGCAAAGATTTCCACTTCACTCACTGCAGTCAAGGAGGATGAGCAAAGTATCCCAGTGCTTCAAAATCCATTAAACTTGTATTTGGGTGTCATTTGATACGTCATCAATGTTTCAGTGCATTTCAAACCCACAAATGCAGGATTTACCCCTGGTGAAAATACAGCTTTCATTATAATTTCCTTCGATAAACGTAGAACACTTAGTCCAAAAATCACACTGTTAAAATTGCCTGGTCAGGGAGTGTTAGGCTATGGTGATAAAATAATATCACTTGAACTGTATTTTCTGCTACAGTCTCCACCACATAGAGCTCCTTTCATAGTAACCCTCTGTAGTGCTTTGTCCAGTAGTTCTGGATATGATATCATCTATTAATAATGTATTGGCAATGGATTACATAAAAAGGGAGCAGAAATAACATCCAATATTCATGCCCCCTGAGCTTGACTGTGTCCAATCCGTTTGGCCCATAAAACCTTAGCCCCATTTCCATATCCGCTGTGGGTCACGACAGGTCTGCTGCACAAAGGCTCACAGAGCAGCTCAACTCAGGAAAAGGGCAGTAAAAATCGGGTGGATTTCTGAACATTTATGAAACAGCCCCCCTTTGGAAGAAAAAAAAGTGAAAAAGCCCTTTTCCGATTTCAGCGCCTGTGAAAAACCTGGTACTGTATTTCCCTCTTTAATTGTGCCACTTGAGAAATTGACGTGCCTCTGAAACATGGCATGAATCTCACAGTTATTGCAGTCCCCTTGGCAGGGAATGTTGATACAACATCTGCATGCTATAGAAAGTAATGGAAGTAGCAGAGGTGGCAGCTGCAACTCTACAGGAAGTGTGCCATTTTCAGGCAGTGCTGCTGTGAGAACCACTAACTGCCAGCCTGGTCTTGCAGGCGGCTCTGATTGCCAGGACACTATGACAAACACGCAGGGGCTGGGAGTGTTGCATCCTGGGGGATGACAGCTTCTGTTTGATTGTCAATAAGGCTCATTAGCAGAAAAAATGGAGAATGCAAAAAGAGATTAAATGGTTTGAGACAGGGTCCCCCTCATGTTTCATTACAGAGGATTTATCAGAGCCTTTATTTCATCAATTCCACAAAAAAAAAATCGTTTATTGCTTCCACCCAAAAAGTAAGTTTTTTTATTTTTTTGATCTAAACATTCTAGATATTGTAATGAACCACAAGCTATTCCATCAAAACAGACCCAGTAAGTGCTAATCAAGCCCTCTAACCACCATCCACACCTTACATAAAGCTCTCTCCTCGGGCTCGCAGCGTCTCTCATCTTAAGAACAGTGGCGGATGTTTCCCTCCATCTTAGGGAGGAACGGCCAACAAAGCAGCGTGTAAGGGTCTTTCCCTGAAGAGTCCTTGTCACGCCGCGCCAAACCTCTGTGATTATCGTTGTTTTTGCAGAGAGTGTCCATGCCTGCCAATACCGCTGTTCCATAAATGAATTTGGCCCCTCGTCAACGAATTACCTAACACGCAGAACTGTGTATGTGTCACATCCAATTCCAACTCACCGGCTTTGGTGGTGTGTGTCAGCTGGAGGACTTAATCATCAATCGTCAATCATAATAAGCGAAGCACATTGATAGGGCTTCTTTTTTTTTTTTTTTTTTCTTCTTCTTCTCTCCAACACAGTTAAATAAAGTGAAAGGGAGAAGTTAAAACTGACCTTGTTAAATTGGGACCACAATTTATATTCCTAATTTAGTGTATGGATTAATTAGTCTTGTGTGTGCGTGTGTGTGTGTGTGTGTGTGTATCAGTTTCCATGTGGCGGAGCTTAGGAGCTATATCCACACCATCAAATCACTGCTCGCTTTCATAAGGAAACTCTGGAATGATATCTGTCAGTCTAATCTTGATGTTTTTGCTCAGAACGGGCTTTGCATATTTTTTAGCTGCACACTTTTAATTAATGCCTAATTGGACGATTTATAGAGAGAACTTTTCCACTAATCAATAACCCCTATCTCACATCATACAAAATTAATCACTGTGACCTGTTATCAGGCCTCAATGCAGCCGTACACTCACAAAACATGCAAACTGGCAAAGCATGCACAAGGCAGAGGAATCTGGCTCATATTTTCCCTCTCCCTGATCCACTCCACTCCACTCCTCTCGGCCGTCATATAGATCGGATCTGCGGGGGCCAGAGGCGCTGACAGAGCCCAGATGCTCCCAGTCTGTCTGGGGGACTGGTGCCATGGGGTCCTGGAGCCTCTGAAGTGCCGCCCCTCCGTCAACATGACCAAGGCTAGACCTGCACTTTCTCCAGGCTGAGACACTCTCCTTACCACACTGACAACCACGCTGCATAGTCACAGATTGATACATGCAGGGATACGCACTCACAGGCACCCGCTCTCACGTAATGTATGGTCGTTCATCAGCCGTTCCTAATTAGAGACCCCCGGACCAACAGTTGAGTTCACAAGGTTACACCGACACACTGATACAAGGTTACTAACACACACACACTCACACGCTAATACTTTGCAGGGTTTCTTATACTTTCTCACTTAATCTGTCTCATCACCACTGTCCTAAACGTGCTCATGTGGAGTGGGGTCTCTTTGTTCTAAAGAAACAAAAAGAAATGAATAAGAAGAAAGGGAGAAAAAAAAAAAGGCACCATACGAATCCTCCATCCTCCCGCTTTCCCCCTCTCAAAACACAAAGATCATTACAAGAGCATCAAAGTATGCCATGTTTGAAATGATATTTCTCTTTGTAGTTGTGGCGTAGCGTGGAGTGTGTTGGTATTAGATGCTGCTGTGGCAGCTGTCGTGGCTGGCTGCGTGGTGCCTCCGTGTCAGGGCCTCTGAGGCCGGGCTGTCCCGGTAGACAGACAGAGGGGGAGGAAACCTGATAGTGCAGCCAAGCCCCAGTCTAATGTCTGCCTATCCAGCTATCTATTCCTGTGTCTATCTGTCGGACTGACTGCTGGACACTGCCTATCTGCATGCCGGACACCCCTCTGGCTCCAAGGCAGCAGTGCACCGCTTGCAGCCGAGTTAATACGTTCCAAAAAGTTCTCTCTTTTTTTTTTAATGCCTACAAACTTCTCGGGGAAGAATAAAAGCAGCTATTTATGAATCACTGATGTAGCTGCGGGATTCACTTCTGCAGGGTCCCCACTAAGCCTGCGACTCGTACCGAGGGGTGCAGGTTGTTATAACATTAGAATTATGAGCCGACATGTATGAGGAGCAAGAGACGGAAGCGCGGAGTGTTTGTATTTGATGTGGGGGCAGAAAATTGCTCTATAATGAGGAGGGATGCCGGGATATGAGCTGGGAAGTGGGGAGTTGGAGACAGGATATATAAGTTATGAGAAGGAAACTAATGTTAGGAAATGCAGAGGTTGTTGTTGTTGTTGTTGTTGCGACTGTATGAGCTAAAATGTATCTTGTTTCTATCGGCCATGATTAATACAGCCCGGCCAGGTCAAAACCCCGCACTAACGCTACGGATGCCACCGACCATATCGTCGCTCTTTCTGGGGCTCAAATGTGTGTGTGTGCTGTATATGGGGGAGTGTGCGTGTGTGTGTGTGTGAGGGGGTTAATAAATGTTGAATCAAACGCCGCACGAGACACTCACACTCCTTAAGGGTTGCCCATTAGCGGTGTGTGGGTGCATGGGGAGTTTATCAGTGTCTGGGTGATTTATGAAGTCAGACTCAATATCATCCACTTCACCCACACACATATGGACGTACACATGTGCACACACACACACACCAACACGCATGGTCCCACATGCTCGAACACAGACACGCGCTTACGAGCATGCGAGCACGTGCACTGGTGTAGTCTCGCTCTCTCTGAAATGGAGGCAGATATTAGGCCAAAATTAAAGGTTTCGCAGAGATTAACAGTGCGGATGATGAGATCGTCTCGGCCTCTTTTAATCCAATTCCTTTTTATCTCCGAGCCAGCATGATACGGAAGTGGTACACATGCTGAAAATACTTCCACAAAATACAGACATAATAACAATAATAATAATAATAATAATGCTACTAATGCTGATAAATATTAAATTGCCATGGAAATGTAAAAATTGAGAAAATAAAAAGGCTTGAATCATCTTGAAGAGATTCCTTGGGTAGCTAAGCAATTACATGGCCAATTACTGGCAGCATGTTTGAAGCTCTGATGCTGGACTTGTTTTTTAACAGCAGCCTCAGACCTCTACAGACATCAGTTTCTCCGGCTTCGAGATTCACAGCATTCCATAGAATTTACTTATCCACAAGAAAAAAAAAAAAAAAAAAGGAGGGTGCTTACAGTGCACTTCAGAGTGCGCCTGGCTTAAATGGGACCCCTTGTGGCTGTGTCACAGCTCCCTTCGTTAGGGGGCTGACTGTAGCCTGTAGTCACCACAGGCATCATTAGCCCTCTGTGAAACCACAGACTGAGTCTCATTCTTCATCTGCCTGTCTGCTGCCTCAACATCTACGCTGCGATGGCGCTCCACCGGCAGAGTAAGTGAGTCCAGCAGCACGGCGAGACGACCACGAGGAGCTGATCGGATAAGGAATTCAAAAATGCAGCAAAGTTCAAATGTATTCAGCGAGCGGGCCACTTGAATTGGTTCTATAAAAGGTTAGAGTCAAGGTTATTTTGGAGAGTGGATTATTAGGCTACCTGGGCTGAACGGAAAAGGAATAACTATGGGCAAGTAAGGGTCACTCTGGGGCTGCACTAGACTGTTCAAGAATTTAGGGAAAAAAATACTAAACTGTCAGTGGATTACGACGGATCATTGTGAGAAAATGTCGAAAATTAAAGTAAAGGACATATTCAATTAAAAGCAGCTTCTATTTCTAAACACACACACACACACACACACACACACACCACCACCACCGCCACTGCCCTCTCCATATGGCCGTTTTAAGAGAGAATCATTTATCCCAAAGGGATTAAACCGGGTTGTGATGAAAATAAAATAACATATAAACATTTAAGTTACAGATTAAATGTGCAGGATGAATTCAAGTTTGAAATGTTGATTTCTGTTTCCCGTTCTGTACTGCCCTCTAATGGAAAACACTACTCCGAAATGAAAAAGGAGCTCTGACATCCAAAGCTGCAGTGAGGAGAAGACATACAGCATAATTAATTATGAGCTGAACTGAGTGAACACTACATGAAATCAATTTTTAAATTAAATGCAATTAAAATGATGAAAAGTCACGATTTGTCATTTTGAGATGTATTTATTTAAACAGGTCTCACAAAAGTACGGTATATAATGCATAAGACATCTCCTTTCTAGGTGGATTATAAGGCGAGAGCAAACAATGAGATCTAAATGAAGACAAAACAAATGCTTCACTACAAAGCTTTGTAGCAGTAAAATTCAGAGCCTTTATCACTGGATGTTGAACAAAGCATTCACTTGGCAGGAAATTAAAAAACCAACGAGAGGTACAAAGACTAATTCTGCTTCGGAAAAAAAACAACAACAACAACAATGCAAGAGACATATTTTTAAGGGAATAATAATTCTTTAGAAAAACCATTCCAGCACTATCTGGCAAACGCAACGGAGACCCACGGGAGCATATGTTTGTAATTCCTACTGTTCTCTGTTTAAGTTATTTTTGTACATTCTAATTCTGCAACAACTCTGTATCACATTAACTATGCAGCATCTCTATTCTTAGATGTAAAAAAAGAAGAAGAAACTGAATATCTACAAGAAGCTCCAGTTGTTCCACCGAGTGTGCCAAGCACGCTAAACTTTATGGCCCTGTTTTGCGTTCTTACAAAAAAAAAAAAAATCCAGGCCTTGTGTGTGTGTGTGTGTGTGTGTGTGTGTGTGTGTGTGTGTGTGTGTGTGTGTGTGTGTGTGTGTGTGTGTGTGTGTGTGTGTGTGTGTGTACTGAATGAAGGACAGTTGGCCTCTGTCATGCTTTAGCCTTCGCTTCTCTGCCTCTCATGGGTGAGCAGCCATTGTTTGAGATGGTTGCCCTTGCCGCTCATGTACGGCCCACTCTGTCCACTGCTAGAAATGACTCGGTGGCAGGGGATGAGCAGAGGAACCTGGACCAGACAGACGGAGAGAGAGAGAGAGAGAGAGAGAGAGAGAGAGAAATTAAACTCGGAGGAAATAAACACGGTGAAGTTCTGCAGCTATTACACAAGAACAATTTTACATGCAAACGGGGACACTTTTAAAAATGTTTGCTTCTACTTTTTCTTTAAAATAAAAAAAAAAAAGAACGTTTTTATGATTTATAAATTCAGAAAGGAAGTTCAGAGAAACATTTTAAACTTTAAAAATCTAAATTCCATGGAGGATCAGCACTGTTACCATAAAGCTATGATGCGTTACTAAAAAAACTAATGTTTGGAGAAAAAAAAAGAACCACAGATTGGAGCTTTGCTGTTTTCCTATTCTCTGGTTGCCATTTATTGTCACAGCAACACTAGAGTTGGAGATGTTGATAGTGGATATGTATTATGTATGAAAAAAATCTCTGATTTACCACATAAACGGTGCGACTTAAAAGTAACCGACGTGCAGGAAATATGAATCTGCACTTTATTTTTGCTTTTTATGTTCATGCACTGCATGAAAACAAAGTGTCACACCGAAAGTGTCTGGTTTGATCCTGCACAAATCCACATTCAGGGTGATGGCTCAGTCTTTGGGTATAAATGTTTTTTACTCTTTAATAGTGTAAAGCAAAGAAGCAATCAAAAATTAATGGGCAAAAACACCAGCAGGATGAATATTCAATCGAGAGGGTGTCAACATTAAGATCTGATAACCCTGTGATCATTAAAAAGAGGAAGTCGGTGGAGCGTTTACTCTTGTTGCAGAAGACTGCCAGGGGGGTGCAGAGTTCTTTGTAAACTAAATGGCTGGAGAAAGATTAAACAAGCAAGCCCAAAACACTTCGATCATTGTGAATTCAGAACAAGAAGAGTGGCAATGGTTGCAATGAGTCAACGCAATTATTCCTAATAAATATTCTTCATGTTGCCCTCACTGTCTTCTCCTTACCCCAAAATACAAAAACATCCCAGCCGCAACTGAGTTGCGACTCTGATTCTCCAATTGAACAAAGTTATCCTGATTTGACGGCTGCACCTCCAGCCTTTTATAGAAAAGTTGGACATGCAGTGCGTTTCAGTTCAAATCCATCATTAAACCCGCTCCCATATCAACAGCAATAAAACTTTCCGAGCCCCAGATTAACCTAGCAGACAGAGAAATACTGCTAGAGTATTTGGATCAATACTGTTCCCCGGGTTTGGAGGGAGAGCACGGTACCCTCAAGGCCTGCGGATCTGCCTCTTCACTTGGGGGGAAAAGAGCACTACGGCGGGCTTATCAATACCTCAAATCCTAGTGAAGAAGAAGTGCCACAGAGAGGCGAGGATCGATTGAGCACACTGAGCTTTTCACAGTTGAAGCCTGAGTGGAGCAGCGCTACTGACAAGTAATTGACACTGACAATCTGACTCTGGATCTGTATCAGGAGCTGAGGGCTCAGGCTCCCAGGCTCCCAGGCTCCCTGACAAAAGGACGGAAATGTCTGTAAAACACGAGACTGCAAGCTTTTATACAGCCATTCAAAAGCAACGCCACTGGCTAATGTAAAGCCTATTAAAAAAATAAAAAAAAACTAGTGCATAATATTAAAAACTCACAAATGCTAGTTTTTTTGTTGTTGTTGTTTAGTTGCATTTATTCTGTGTTTCAAACGGTGTCAGAGGAAACGCGCGGTGCGAAGACGAGGATGTACACGAGCTATTTCACTGCACATGTGAGGGAGAGCATCTCAACCGGCTGCATTTCTGTACAAGAAGTGTTCTCCGCCTCACAGAGCACACCGGTGGTGCCCACAGCACTACATGGGCAGAGCTAAACGGGCTTTGATCAAAGGGTTTGATCAAAAGAAGACACACCACTTGCCCTCTAGCCCTCCATTTTGTACACAGTGGATTCATGGGCAAAATGATGCGGGCCAGGTTTCCTGCAAGACTCGGAGATTTGCGGCGCACATATACAGTAAAGATTTGAGAGAACAGGAACAAAAGGTGTGGGCTTAAAATTGTGCTGTAGGTAGACTTGTTCTTCTCCGGCGCTCTCAGAGGGAGGCGTTTATTCCACTGTTGCTCATATTCGAACACACCTACGGTTTAGATTACATATCCTGTGTCACAAAGATTTTTAAAAAAAGCTATTATATTTGAAAACTCAAGTGGAGTACAAAAGTACTTTGTTGTAGGCAGTGCTCGAGACATTTAAACAATTTCTCAATATTTTAGCATACCAGAATAGATTACATATATATATATTTAATAATTTGTTTCTCTATTTCCATACTTATTAATGCAGCATTATTACAACATAACATATTGATGAAAAAACCTTAAAATATATTGCAAATCATGTGTTGTTGTTACACACAATCCAAATTGTATTTATGATTATTTAATTGGAGCCGCAACTGATGATTAAGTTTCATTATCGCTTTATCAGCCGCCTATTTTCTAGATTAATCATGACGTCGATAAAACATCAGAAAGCGCTGAAAGATATCCATAACAGTTTCCATGGTGACAATTGTACAATTACCTTAAACAGAGAAAAGCACATCTTCACATTTGTAATAATGTAATAATTGCTGAAAAGTGAATCAACAGCAACCAAAATAGTTGCAAATGAATTGACTAATCATTGCAGCTCTATATTTCATACTGGAAGTGATGTCATGGTGTCTCCAGTGATACTTGTCAAATTCCTTGTTTACTACCCTTGTAAAATGACTAATTAACCTTTGACTATCGGCAGCTTACAAAATGCAGGTTGACAAAGTCATTAAAAAAAAAGAAGAAGAAGAAATTTGATTAACAATTATGAGTTTCCCCGATCTGATTAAATAACGTAAGTCAGAGAGAAGCCTGTCACTCAATGGCAGCCACACTCACCGGGTTCCTCCTCATGGCCCCTCCCACTGCCCGCACCGCTCTGGGGTTTCCCGCCATCTCAGCGAGGCGCTTGTACGAGACCGTCTCTCCGAACTTCACATCCTTCAGAAGTACCTGCAACACGCGGCTGGTGAACGCATCTTCGCCACAAAGCAGAGGACAGAGAGGTAGAGCGAGAGGCAGACGGAGAGAACAGAGGAAGAGGGAGTCCCTCATTTAATCAGAGGGCTGCCTGAGAGGCTGACTACAACAAGACAACACTTTTTAGTACAACGCTGATTTCACTCCTTTGAAACAAACTGGTGTTTTGAATTTAAATCAAAAAACCTTGAGACATCACGACATTCTTGATCAACTTAATGGTTTTTCATCATGTCAAACTGCAGGTTTTGAGGCCCGATTCTTCTTCCAAGGAGCTCTGTAGGACTTTACAATACTCATTAACAACTAAATACGTAGAAGTCCCTCAATTTGACCTTAGAACTAGTATTAACATGCTACAGAAGCTGATGTGAGAAAATTATTGCTATGGCAGAAAAATCTAGGTTATGCTTTGAAAGGTCACAGCTAAAATTAAAAAAGTTCGCTCCTTCATTTAAAAGGATTAGGAGAGGCCAAAAAGACTGCAAATCTGCTCCAGATTTTTAATAATAATAATTTGAATGTTGCACACCATTTGTGGCAGTGGGATGACTTTGAGGTTAATCAGACCAATTTGTCCTTTTAATTGCTTTCTATTCAGAGTAGATTCATTATATCATCTTCACTTAAATGGCGGAATTCTTCAAATCATCCGCAGCTTAACCGACCACATTAACGGCTTTGATTTCATTAGCACTTTAGCGGTAGCATTATCTTTTTTTTTCTGGATTACCAGGCAGTGACTGAAAAGCATGTTTGTCAAGTTCTGATAGCTGAAAAAAATTAAAGTATTTGAAGCATCTCGGAACCTTAAGACAACCTTTAGACATTGATGCAGTGAGCTTTTGTAGAAAGTGAAAAACACTTTTTTTCTTTTTTTTTTTGCACAGAGAACAAGATGGGGAACAATAGTCTCGTTATCAAGAGGGGGGGAAAATTCTTCAAGTACATACATGTACTCAGTCATGAAAATTCAATTAGTGATCTCCCATTCTCTCTCATTTATATGGTCTAAGAGAGCACATGACAAGTGATCTATGAGAAATCCCTCTAAATTGGCATTGTGTGAAAACATGTCACACCCCTGTCTCTCTTCTACAGAGTGAACATCCTTTGCTCCCCAGGCTCCCTCGCTACCTTATAGTCACTCTCCGCCACACAAAGCCACGCGAACAAGGCAATTTGCCTAAACTGGGGGGAATAAGTGTAAAACCTAAAGGGGATATATTTGATTGATGCGCACCCATGTGAGTTCTTTGTCTTGAACAAGGCCCGTAGGTACTGTTTAATAATTTTTCAGGTAATAATCACGCTGTCAACGAGATGACGGGCTCTTACGCAGACAGACTTAATGTTATGAGGAGATAAGATACACCCCTGAAATTTCTTTTATGCATTATTCTCCCTCATAAAGCTCGGATTTGGCCACATGATGTGCACGGTACATATTGATATCACTCCGTCACCGGTGGGTAGATGACAACTTGCCCGGGCTACGGCTGTGACAAATCCCCGTTGATGCAAACGTTATTGACAAACAACTAAAGTCAGTGTCAAGCCAGCAGACGCTGCTGAGCACTTTCGCCCCCCGAGCAGACCGAAGCAACAAGCAACGGGGCCGTTTATACGTCTCTAAATCCCATCTCTAAATTTTTTCCTGGAAGGTTTCACATCTCCAACAGTTCTGGAGTGTCTGCGCTTTTATCTGCCGCTACAGAGGTTAAAGAACTTTGCCCTCATCAGTGTTAGTGACAGAGACTTCATGCGGGTCACTCGAGGTGACCAGCAATGATAGGAGAGCAGTCCCCGAGCCCCATACTTCATAAAGAGCCTAATACGGTGTGTCTGGGGTCAGGACCCTCTTTAGATCGGGGTGCAGTGATGTCAATTGTTTAAATAAAAGTTGAGAGGTAGCACTTACATGTTTACAGACATCCCATAATTATGTCACAGGTCATTACCTACCTTGAGGCCAGGTGATAGGGCCACTGCAGAGGCAGACTGACCCGCAGTAAATCGAAGAGATCTAGTGGTTATGAATGTATTGACATATATGATTGATTTGCTCATCATTTGGTATATAAGAGCAATTTGAAAGAAGGCATAAACAATGAAAATAAACTGAATTCCATCAGCCCAGCTAATGATATATTTGGGGAGATGACTTTCAGCTGTCAGTCACCTCTTATATGATTGTGACAATAAGAAGACAATAGTGGAAATGCAGCTACCTCATTATCCTTTGTGTCTAATGGGAGGAAAGACTTTGACTCCCAGTCAAAGTGTCTCTTGAGTCTTGAGGGATCCATACTTTTGAAGGCTGACGGGGTGCTGATGATTCTCTGATTATTCGATATTCTGAAAACGTTCATTTCCCTAATTCCTCTCCACATCACAGGGGCGAGTCCTGGTGAGTGTCTCATCTCGCCCTGTGCCGTGCACAGGGGGAGGTTCAGCCTCCTGCAGGAACACAGTCATTTGGGCTTTGAAGAGCGCCCTTCCCCCCCTTTGCCTGGCCCCCTCCCTGCATATTCCCTGTGCCGCTTACCGAGACTAAGATCCTCTCGTCTGTTACATATGGATGTATAATTAATGAGATAAGAATATGCATCGTTTTGAGAACCCATGATGGTGTCTGCGTTTTTTCGGAGGGGGAAAATGCGAGTGCACGCGCGCGCACACACACACACACACACACACACACACACACACGCACGCCGCGCGCCTTTCCTCTAACGACCCAACTGGCGTGTGATGTTGCACATGACAATCAGACAGTATAGAAAAGTGCACCTCGCCATCTCCTTTCATGTCACCTCTGCTGCTCAGGTATATTGTGACAGCTAATATGAAAAGTGGCTTGTTTTGTCAGAAATGTGTAAATAAACATGGCAACACTTCAAGTGAAGGTCACAACTCAATATTACATGACAAGTGCTGCGAGAGCGCCGTCGCGTTCAGGTTGTCCCACAAGATAACTGAGCAAACAAAAGTTGGTTGTCACAGATTGTAATGACCTGATTAAACTTGTATTCTTTTCCCAGGCAGGCAGCGGCTGCATGACGAGATCGAGTAGGAATTTGTACAGCGGTAGGGCCAAAACGAATCCTTAATATTTGTGAATTAACAAGCAGGGGGAAGAAAAAAAAAAAAAAAGGGGAAAAAAGAAACCTTCTATTTTCCCCCCTCCAAGGACGAATACTCTTGATGCTCACATTTAACATTTTTATACTGGCATGGCCTATGGTTCCGACTACTGAGAGCAATCCAAGCCTAAACCCTGTATTTACTGAGACCCAAAACAACAGGCGAGGGAGAGAGGTGGAACACAGCACAATCACCTATTCAGATCAGGTACTAATGAAGAATTCCATCTATCCTGAAATTTAATTAAAACCCCAAAGACTTCAGATGAGATGCGATTTGAAAGAGCCTGGGGCTGGTACACAAGCACTTGGTGGCGAAGGGAATCACACTGAAAGTTGATATCGTAATTGGTCCTGATGTATTTCTGCATTGCCTTTGCGGGAGCGTGGGACTCATAGCTGTATACAGGGTCTCGATGGAGTACCTGCTCATTGAAAATGCCATCACTCAAGCACTGCAGATCTGCATGAAATTAGAGAGCAACTAAGGCCTGATTGCAAGGGAAGAGAGGCACAATTGTTAAATGCATATATTAGAGCTATTTCTTTGCCTGTGTAGGTGTGCTTCTGGGTCTAAATGAGCGTTTCTAAAAAATCTTTAGGTTAAAATGCAATGAGCGTCTAAAAAGTGACAAAGAAATAGCCTGTAATTGTTTGAAAGAACGGCACGAGTGCGATAAGTTTGCGAATTTCAAAAGTGAAGTTGTCAGGCTGCGAGAATTGTTTGTTTCCTCGAAACAAAAAAGCGCCAGGGATAATTAATTCCTAATTTTTTTCTGCGGCGCCCTCAATCATTTCAGTCACAACTACCAGTTGAAAGGACACTAATTGTCAATTTTTCGGGTTGCTTCCATTTTTACTCGTCCTAGGTGACTGGTCAAGCCAACAATAAGCTCATTCAAACTTTACTACCATTCACATGTTGTCATTGAAAAAAAAAAAAAAAAAGCTTCCTGTCTAAAAATGTCAAGAGTGGAATTCGATCAGTTTCAAAGAATGTGCCAAGAATCATAGAAAAGCTTGCCAAGACTAACACGCGTGGTAAGAGCTGCCACAGATTACTGAACCAAGTTACAGCTCTGTGTTCTGTTCGCTCTCCTCTCGCTCACCCACCCGCTCTCTTTCTCTCTCTCTCTCTCTCAGCCATAAAATACTTCATTATAACACAGTGAGCCAGTGAGTGTAAGTGATGTAACTGACAATTAAGAGTGAAAGCTTGATCCCAGTCATGGCTCTGCAAATATTTATCCATGACAGACCTCCTTGCAGGGCGGGGTGGTGAAAGGCGGGGAGTGGGAGACTCCCAGTGGTCTGCGGCTCACTGAAGTACGCCTGGAGCCATTCAACGCCGCGCTGCAACTCGGGGCTCATTTCTGCCAGGCTATCGTTGACCACACAGCTCAGGGGGGCCTCACTGCTCCTGCGAGGGATATGAGGCAGGATGGGGAGTAGAGGTGGGGATCAGAGGAGCAATCATAATACCCAGTTCTTGGTTGAATAGTGATAAAATATGTCGCAAGAGTGTAATAACATGCCAGGGGGTGACACAGATGCAAGATGGCATAATTTTCAGAGTGAAACCATAAAGTTGTTAATCAGGACGTGTTTAAAATCTAAAGTCCCACATTTTCGGGGTCGCTCCTGTCAGTGGGCTGTGACAGAAAGACAGAAAACTCTCCTCATGTAATCCAGGCCTTTGGTACGGTAGATATATACTGTATATGTATATATATATATATATATATGAAGATCAGAATGATAGAGTATGAAAGAAAACATTGTCGGGTCATAAGGAACGGCGCTAACAGTTTATTTCAAACAACTTTAAGGAAGCAGAACCACTTTCTGAATTTAAAAAAAGAAAAAAGGAAAAAAAAAAAAACTTTGCAAAAGTCTCGCAGCTCTTATGGAAAAAAAGTGAAGAACACAGCGTTAACAACAGCTTCATCTCTGCTTGGGTCTAGTTTATAGTTCATGACAAGAATAAATTGATTTTTTTTGGCCAGAGCGGTTCTGGCCAGCAAAGCACTACACTTGGACGTGCATCTTAGCATGAGTAGATGCTTGGAGGAATTTGCCGATGGTTGAGTTGGCATCACTTAACAGCTGCATTTCTCTCCGCTGCTGACCACCCCCCAGGTCAACGCAAGCAGACTGACCCATATTTGACACTTAAAGACCCTACTGGGAAGGTCCTCTCTTAGCATGTGCATTACTGCAAAGTGGACCTCAAGCTGTGTTGTGGATCTAAAGCAGGCCGCCAATTCCATTAACTGGTGTACAGGACTTATAAATAAATAATATCACCATTTAAGTGCCCCCTTTTTTTCCAAAATTGGCTTATCCTGTATGGTATTAATAATAGACATTTACTTTGTTAAACACACAGACCGTCTCTCTCCTGCCCGCCGTAACAACACGGCCCTAAAGTGTTTTTACACTTCTGCAGGTCACAGTTTGAGCAACGTTTTATATTGGACATGTGAAACTGAGGTTTACTGGAGTGTTATGAGTGAGCGGGTCAGTTTTCAGGGAACCGCTCTGCCTGCTAGTTTGTGGCTGTGTGATGAAAATCTCCTGGGTGCCGTTTAACAGTGGGTGTAAATACAGTAAAAAGGTGTAAATACTCTCATTTCTAAATAAACCACACAGCAGTTTATAGTTGAGTGGTGAAAACTCGCAAACCCACCAGCGGGTCCTGTGCTGAGACCCGCTCAAACAATGGCCAAGGCTCATGGCAATCTCTGTCGGCATGGGTGAGTGCCCAGCCAGCCCCTACTTGTCATTGTCTCTCCTTTCTATCCGCCCCCCCCCCCCCCCCCCCCCCCCCCCCCCCTCCCTGGTCTCCCTCCTCATTTCCCCCTCTCTATTTCTCTATCCTCCCACTCCAGCTCTTTTGGCTCTCCACCACCTCCACCACCTCCACCCCCAGACACCCACCCACACCCACCATCCCCCCACCTCTCTTTCTCTCTGCAAGGATCTTCAGGCCACTGTTTCCTCTCTACCCCCCCCCCCCCCCCACACACACACACACACACACCCTTTCCCTCCACCACCAGTGCACCTCCTCCCACCACCACCAGCACCAGCTCCTCCTCCTCCTCCTCCTCTACCCCACCACAGCCCCTCTTTTCTCTCTGAGAGGATGTTCCAGCCGCTGCACACTGACAGCTCGGGGATATTGTGTGTGGAAATGTTCCTGTTGGACCCGCAGGCCCTTACAATCTACCGGACAAAGGCTAGAGCACCTTTGCTTAAGGCTTGGCACCTTTGACCTCCAGCTCACACTTCAGACATGTCACCGTGGCTAATTTTCGTCTCCCCTCAGCTCTCCGTTATGGATGTGCCGGCTTCAAAGGTGTGTTGAGTGATACAACATTGACAGTAGTAAAAGTTAATGCAATGCAGTACATGTTATGGCCGGTAAACAACACCAAAATAAATAAATAAAAGTGGAACAACATCAGTCGAGCTGAAGTCTGTCACCTCTAGGTGCAAGGGGGGATTGTTTTTAAAGAGCATGTGGGCAGTGGAGATGTAGCTCCTGCGCTGGCAACATTTCCAGTCGCTTCACTGAATTACAAATCAAGCAGCATCATACGATCTTTATTGTGTCCGGACTGGCACATTAGAAACTCGGCCCTTCAAACGAGAGATTACAGATGTGTGATACATGTTGGCCTTATTACAAAGAAACTCTCAAAAAGTGAAGCGCTCTTTAAATGGTTGAAAAGTACTTGCCATCCGCTGTCTAAAAAACAATAATTATAATTAATGGTGATCGTAAACAGTATCTCAATAACTGTAAATAACAGTTCAAATTTGGTTAACGCTAAATCGTTATTTATTATCTTTTGACTAGTTAAAATCCTATTTCTTTTTCTTAGTCCTTAAGGCGTTTACTATTTCATCACAGGTAAGGAAATAAGAAACTAATTCCAAACTAGCCAGGATCTGCTGCACTAAAAAGAATATTTCCCTTGATAGAAGATTGTGATTTGAGAAAATGTCTAATATTGTGCTCCTGTCACAATCAATTTCCAATTACCATAAATCATTGCGGCGTAAAGTGGGAGTCATTTGGAGTTCTACCTATTTTCAAACTCTAATATAAAGAATGAATTGAGTATTTATATAATGTTGGAGGTTATTTCATTCATCCTAGAGGAAACAATCAAAGGAGACAAAGGAACAAAAAGAAAGAAGAAGAGCCGATATTAAATTTGTCAATTTCCTTTGGCATATTCTGTATCTGTAGTTGCACAAGACTTCACTAAGACTTTTTCTATCAGCTGCAGACGTAAGAATGAAACAGGTTAACCACAGGATCTAATTGAAAGGAATCTGGCGAAGGGTGTAATGGTATATTGCACAAAAAGGGGAAAAACTCAGAACTCATGCCTCCATCCTGTGAAGCGTGATGGCGCTCATCCTGACTCGATCGGCTGTCACTTTTGACACAGCCTGCCAGAGTTCTCCTTCACCGATCATGGGTAACATGGCGGGTCAGAGGATGAAATAGAAAAGGCCAAGAGCAGTCCAATATTTTCCTCGGCCTTATAGCTGCAGATACTTAACTCAGAGACGTCAAAGACTCAAGAGAGCATGAAAAAAGCCTAAAATGACTGTCTAAAAAGGGGGAAAAAAAATACAGCATGTCTCTATGAATGTCAAGATCCTGATGGTCTCTGAGCCAAAGGCTGTGATACAATTGTAAGCCACTTGCTCAATGCAGCTCGTTCAACCATTCGAAGATCATTCAGATGCCTATCTCGCGACTGCAGCACTAAATTGGAGAGCTTTTGGAGTGGTAAGCTGTAAGGAATGCTTCCTATTCTACTGCGGGGCGCACGTTTTGTGCTCTGCCGTTTTCAAAATAAAAACAACTCGGCCGGATAAACTGCTCTCTAGATATCCAACCGCTCTTATTAGCGAATGTCCACCAAAGAGGCCGCAACACTCAATCCAATACATAAAGGTGGTGGTAAAATACTGCAGAGTAGGCAACAAAGCACACAACAATTAGGTCTTCTCCCAACTGGCTAGCCACAGGAGTCGGTGAAGGCATGTATTACCAGAGCCTTAACTCTTACTCCATTATGTAGTGTATCCACACACCCCGACGCAGCAATGTTTATCTACAACAGACTACTGAGCAGTTTCAAATAGTGTTTTTAGCCTCTATTCTCAAGTGCCATAGTAAGAGATTCCAATTACCCGAATGGTAAGGAGCCAGTGAGGGAGGCATAAAGTACATTAGGGATCCCCTGTAACTGCAGGGACCTTTTAGAGCCTCAACTGAAGAGGGCCGAGAGACTGGAGGGACAGTGACCCTGCATGGATAGCCTCTGTCAAAATTTGACCACGTCAAGCACAAAGGCATTATGGGAATCCAGTGTCACCAAGTCCTAATTACTGTCTGTGTTCAGAGCAAATTACTGCCTTGTTCCTCTGATTAGCGAGGAGGCTAATCTTCACCTGTGTACGCCAGCACTGCTGAGGGCCCTTGAGTGTTAGCGCTTCGTCTTCTGTAATTTATTTTTAAATCAGTGCCCGCTCCCAGGAGTTTTGAGTGTTTTGTTGTGAACCGCTTACCATGATCCCCACCACCGCCCCCTCACCCCTAAATCCTTGACTAAATCCTTGTTTGGTGCCGCAGGAAGATAAGCAAGAACAACACTTGGGCATAATTGACTCGTACTCCTCTCCAAGATGTCAGAGCGGAATCATCTCTCTGCATATTGCCTCAGTATGTCACAGACTGTACACTTCTGCATGTTGCAGATATAGAATCCAATCAAGTTCTAAAACAAACCAGCGCAACCCTCGTGCCGGGGAAAAAACTTCCCGGTCGACAGCAGGGAAAAAAGAGAAAGAAAAAAAAAAGAACAGCAGGAGCCGCTTTTAGCTGCATCTCTACAGCGAAGGGTAACTCTCGCTCGGCTCCCGTCCTCACCCTGGAGGATCTGCTTTAGAAACCACAACATTTGCAGATTTTCATCTGAGTGAATGTCAGTGCCTCGTCTGCGTGGGGCGGTTTACAGGTAGTGTGTTACACAGGTGTTGGTTTACACAGGAAATGGCACATGCAGCCTGATTGGGACGGTCCCAAGAGATCGAGGCATAAACGTAGAGCACAGATGGGTCCAAGGGCCAGTGGGAGCAGCACCTTAATGAATACGCAGCTGAGTACTACACTTCACAACATGCAAAACAATATTCTAAGGCCGCAGTAAAAAAAAAAAAAAAATAGAACAGAAATGATCTGAATATCATTACACAATAAATTATTCATACCATTTCTAAAGGGACTACGTCAAAAAGTCTCCCTCCTGCTTTATTGATGATTTCATTCAATATCTCAGCAGATCACTGTTTGTATGACAACGCGTTTTAGTTACAAATGCAAGCAGTTTATTTAGCACACAGCCTCGTCCTATATATGTAGCAAAATAATATTTTTAATTAATTAAAATGATGTGTCAGACTAAACACGAGAGAGAGAGAGAGAGAAACCAGAGCCGGAGAGGAGGAGAGAGAAATTATAGAGGAAAAAAAATAAGTTGTTGATACGGTTCCCGGTGTGTGAGCACATCATGTAAACAGGCCCCAAACAGGGAACACATTTACCATAAAGCTATTCAGTGTGAACCAGGACATTGATTCACAACACTACATGAGTGTGAGAAAAACGATAAATGCATCACCTCAGATATTTCACACTAGCGTTGGTAGTGTGTAAAAGCTGTTGTGACAGCTTGGGTATTAGGGCTAGATAGATGGAAAATGTCTGGCTGCTTATGAATGCCAATGTGACTGAGGTGATGGGTTTGACACAAAAACACTCCACCTCAGAACAATTAGGCTGTTCTCAGGCCCCATCCAGTGTTGTCAGTGATAATGGAAAGCTGTGAGGATAACTGGTGATAAATAGACTTTAACACCCTCCTCAAGACCAATGCAGTCCTGCAGTCCTCTCATATGCTTAACTAATCATGAGCATGGCCGGCAAAATTCATACAAAAGACTAATTACTGTTGTACTTCACTTCAGTCTCAAAGGCCTCTTATATAAGGACTTGGGGGTTCTCTTGCCTCTTTTCTCCTCTTGATGGGTATTTTTTTACAAGTAGGCCTCATGCTAGACAAAAGCGTTTAAAAATTGGTGATTGCTTTCATCCGCTTTAATTACATTCAGAAATAGCATTTCTGCCACATAATACACTTCTATTGTTTCAGAATTATCTGGCTTGGGGAGTAAAATCTACAATATTTGACGATGCTCCCGAGCTCAATCGCCTCTTGAAATTGAAATATGCAGCCGAAATACAAAATAAAACGCCAGCCTTTGCTTCTGATATACTGGAAGCTGCTTGGCTTTCTGCAGAATGCTATTATTATGCATATCCAGGTAGAAAGTTAATTAACCCAAAGCTTAAGCTAATTATGGTAGCAGAATGCTATCAACCAAACGCTTTCAGTCAGACAGCTGTCCAGAATTGCATTTGCTAATCATTTGTCTTTTGCCGGAGCATATGGTACGTTTCCCCACTATCACAGCAACAACAAACAGATGAAAATCATTAACTAAAAACAATGTGCAATGTGAAAAATTAGACACAGATTTATAAGGCTTTGTGTCAGAGAAAAAAAGGGGGATTTATGGCCTGGGAAATATAATGATAATTTTTGGTTTTAGCCACTTAGGATTTTAGCAGACCACGTGACTCAAGTGTGCTGGGAATTCAGATGCACAAATATATTGTTTATATCTATATGCAAATGAGACTGAGAATGAGAATGTTTATCCGTGTAAAATTAATTACAATTTTCTATAGGAGCATATGCAAAGAGCTTGTTCTTAACAATTTTTAGCTTCTAGCACATTTTGTCCCTGTATTTTTTTCCCCCTGTTGTTAAAAGTAGAACTCCCTCCGCTCAGAATTAAATCAATTATTTTCCAAGAAATGCTTCATGCATTATTATTTTTTTTCCTTCTTCTTTTCATAAAACACATCATACTGGCTGTTAAAGTGTGATTGATATCGGCATTGCCTTGCGACATTATCAGGCAATAAAGGCTACTCAGGTTCTAATGCAACATGTCATACACAGGCTCCTGTAGTACATTTCTATTGAGGACCTCACAAGCTAAATTGCTTTTTCCCCGCTCCCCCACATCTCAGCCAGCTTGACAGACAAATTGATCAAAGCATTGTAAAATAATATGCTCACAAAATGTCTCGGGGCAGGAGTCCAGCCCTTTTTTTCATTTTTCACCCTAATAAAAAAGTACTCTATGATTTCCTCTGTATTATGTGTCTGTGCTCTGTGTGAAAGAGGCAAGAAGCATCATATTTCAGATAATAGTAATCTCCTGTAAACAAAATGCGTATCATTTTTCTGTGAACGCTGAGGCCATGCTAAAAACTAAAAAAGGGGGGAAAGCTGGTTAACAGGGAGGCTGGTGCGTAGGGCCCCAACAGGGGTTGTTGAGATGTAATGAATTTGTTCATCTGATGGTGCCTTCAGGGCTGTCGTTAGACTGGCAGAGGAGGTTGATTTTAGGAAATGTTCCTAAGATCAGTTAGGAAGCAAAAGGGGCTTGAGACGTTTCTATTAGAAAGAGCTGACGGTCATGGTGCGTAAGCAATACTTCAAGGGCGTTTATGTAGCTATAATGGCATTTATCAATAACTATCTATCAGTGCCACATATGCTTTTGTTGCGGCACCGGCTGTTCAACACCAACTGATATAGTGAATTTAAAAAAAAACAAACAAACAAAGAAAGCCAACAGAGTTGCATAAGCCGACAAAGCCGTGACTCGCTCACAAATATACTCCTGTAGGTTTTACTTTATGTTATGCATAGATGTTATCTATTTCCCTTATCCAAAATATGCTCTTAGAGATCATTTATCACACTGACTTCCTAAGCCTGTACCACACCACATCCAAAGCTGGAGAGAGCCTTGTTTAGTATGTCATAAATAAATCAATGGAAATGGCTGATTTGAACTATTACTGCTACAGGCAGGCTTTTGTGAGATCTACATGTAAAGCCGGTTGCAAAGATAAGCCTATATTTTGTCACTTTATCTTGCCTCCCTTAATGCCTGTTTACATTGTGTTACACCATATATCTGAGGTAGCTCTAGTTCCCCCGTCCTATGACAATAACATCGTATTCAACTGGTCCAGATAAAATCTAAACATTTAGTTTAATGATTTCTCGCTCACACCTTTGAGAACGTACAGACAGCGATGTGATCGAAGCATCGCTTATGACCGACATAGCGAATGATATTAAACTGAGAAATGATCTAGTGATGCGAATCATTAAATTAATTTGCATATTCCTACTGAACCTGAACACACAAATTAAACCCTGTTCACAAGGAGACGGAGAAAGGTGCTTGCGCATGGTTACAGGACATCTTCCATAATCAAAATTCCATATTATTAATTTTCTCACTTCAACTCATTAACAACAAGTGGAATGTTTTTACTGCTTGATGAATTTTAGGAAATAGCAGACAGTCAAGAAGGAAACACATGTTGAGGTATAATATACAAGGTCATTAATGGGTTTCCATAAATTAGAATTTAAACATACGTTTTCTTCCTAACTTCCTATCCGGCTGCATTTGAAAATGGTTTAATTTCCCAAACCATTCAAGTTTATCAAATGCGAATCTGCGATACATGGATATTTAATTTCAATCTAATCAAAACTAATCTGAGATGTAGGATGTGGACCTGTAAAATTCAGGAATAAGTACTTATTAACGCTGAGTTTAATCAGTTTCAATCGCTCCAGTAAGACTGGCAACATTCTACCAATTTTGAGGGATGGGTTGGGCATGAAATGCAATCACATATTACATTTCTGAATGCCGGTTGACACTCAGAACTACTGCATGCAACTTGGAGGGAACATAAATAAACAGGAGCGAACAGTCCATGCTCCCAATGGCCTTTGCTGACCCTACAGACATCAACTATAATCAACTCCCTTGTGGGTAATAAACAAGTTATTTTTCAGAAATTTCAAATATACTGCAGGAAGAATCACAACCACATGCCATCAGAAATCTAATTTCAAGCCCAACTGTATTCTAGTGCCCCTCATATTTCTAGTGCGTGCTCATATTTGCCCAACTTTCTCCAGGATATTTCTTGTGGGATCTACAAAAATGCCCTGCTTCCAATGAGGAATGGTGGCACTCCATCACAGGAGTGGATTCTGTCCGCCTGTAAATTTCACACCTTTGTTTATCACGTCACCAGCCCGGCTGTTGTACAGTACCTTTCAGCAGGTGCGACATCCATTAGGATCTGGATGGTGTGCACACCATTCTCACATCCACTGACTTGGATCGTCCCCAGGGGGCTCAGCAATGAGATGGTCTTCTGAGTACACTGGCTCTCCCTCTGCTTCTTCATCTCGCTGTCCTGCTAAGGAAGCACAAATTACACTCCGTTCATTGACATATTCATGTGGCAACTTTCACAATTTCCCACACATATTTGCATTGAATGATCTATTGAAAACCTAGCAGGCCACCAACGGATGATGACTTACATATTTGAACACCTAGCCTCCAAACAATGTCATGATGTGACTTGATCCCAACATTACTATCCAATATTTCTTTTGTGCATGGAAAAGAATACGCCTATCTAACCAATAAATCGCCCATTTTTTCCCCTCTTTCGGTTCTATATATCACATAAATGAGAAAAACAATGCAGTCTGTTCCCTTGTCTGGTGGGGGATTCCCAAGATAGCTCGACATTATTTTCAATCCGTCATTTTTGGTTGATGGTCGGGATGTTTTTCTAGCATTAAATTTGTTCCTCAGGGTGCAACTCCGATGGGATTCTGGTTTCCAGCCCTTAACAACAGCAAAAACGTGCAGCTTTTCTGACGACTGAGATGGATACTGGCAATAACCAGACAGCAGTTCCTTTTTTATTTTTACTTTGAGGGAAGGAGAGATGATTGACTATGTTATATGTGAGTTTTTGAGAGATGGGGGTTATAATAAATAAAGGTCACATTGATTGTAAGAGTTTCAACCAAGGAAACCTTTCCTTCCTGGAACCTTGATCTAAAAAGTGTCTAAAGGGTACAAATACAATATCTCTCTCTGTCTTTTTCATTGTTTAATAGTGCATGTTATCCACATCCATATATTTCAACTCATATGTTTGATGTGTGATGTGCCGCAACTAATGATTATTTTTATTATCCATTATTCTGCTGATTATTTTCTGGATTAATAGACACGTTGTTTAATCTATAAGGTATCAATAGAGCACAATGTCCATCGCAGGTTTACAAGTGTTGTTTTGTCCGACCAGCACTCCAAGACCGAAATATATTTAGTTGACAAATTACTAAACATTAAAAAGTAGAACATCCTCACATTTGAGAGGCTGTACCCAGATAATAAATGCAGTATTAAAATGTACTGTAAACTAGATGCAGTATTGTAGACTAGTTACTTAATCAAGCAACAAAAAACAAACTAGATGATAATTAACCGATTAATCACAATCTGGCAACTATTCTCATAATCAATTCATCATTATATTCATTTATTCTAGTAAAAAAAAAAAACGAGACATTTCCGAGGTGCAGCTTCTCAAAAAGGTGAGGAATTGTTGCTTTTCTTTGTCTCGTGTGATGGCAACGTGAGCGTCTGCAGCTGTTAGATAAAATAAGTGTCACCTTCAGGAAATTGTGAAGTCATTTAAAACCTCCCTCCGATATTTTATATTTTATAGAGCAATCTATAATTCAAATAATCTTTGTTGCAGCACCCAAAGAAACAAAAAAAATACTACACTGCTCAATGCAGCCGGCACTTTTAATTTAAGAATAAATATAGGACTATATAAATATATATTTTTAGATTAAACAAAAGGTTATGCGATAAAAAGTAGTAGTGGTATGCATTTACAGTATTTCATTGAGACTGTGTTGCCCCCTCTTCACATACACACCACCACATCTGTCATGGTATGCGATCACAAATGCGTCTGCTTCAACTTTCTTGTTTCTACTCTTGCAGCTCTCACTGTATTCATCGGGGGTTTGCCTGAACTGACAATAAAGGCGAGAATGTTCAGAGCCAAACAATGGTACAGTGCACTTTGGATAAGCGCTGAACACACTGGCTGCCATTTAGCAAGCTGGTAATAGACTCATAGATAGAATAATGAACTTCGGCAATAATGGCCCTGGCTAATAGTCTACGCTGATTAAAAATAGCGCCATCATGTTTTGTGCCGTTTTCGGTGCAGTACACTGGTCTAAGTGACTACTTGAATGCTAGGGTGTTTACCCAGCGCTTCACGGTGAGGAACAACAAACAATAAGCAGCTTGTGTTGTTAAAAATCACTGGCAGCAGCCTCGTGCTCGTCCATCATTTGACTCGTTTCTCATCACACTAGTTCCTGGTCAGACCTAATCGAGTAGAAAGCGCGCTGTGGCTGCGCAAATGCAACACGTGTGCTTATTGTAAGGCATTTACATTTAAGCACATTGACGCCGGAACATGAGAGAGGAACCGGTGCAATTATTTGAGTGAAGTGTCATAAAACGGAGGTGAAATATATATCTTTTAAAATTAAAAAATGGACGCAAGGGGTTCGTAACTGAAGGCACGAATTTACTCAACAAGATTACCCCGCGTGAGAGTATACCGAGAGCAATTGAACTGCAGATTATGTCAGGCTTTGTAAAACCAATGTTGACACTGTAAATTAAGCTTACAACGAAGCCGTTTGCATCCGCGTGGTGTCCGCTTCTATCCCCATCTTCAAAACAAACGTCGGAGAAAGTCTCTTCCTGTTTCTCCAGACTGCGTGGTCGAGTCGGCCAATCACGAGAGGAGAAAGTCAACCGTTGCGCTGTCATTGGCCGTTATAAAGTCTCAGCTCCGCCCCCTGCCTGGGACAGACACGGAAGGCTTGTCTTATAGGTCTCAAATTGGGATTTGGGGTTCTTCAGGGGCCTCAGTACACAGAAGACTAGCAATGGTAGTGATTTAGATATTTGATTTGCTTTATATTTTTACAGCAGGAAAAACAATATTTCGAACATTAATGTCAAACACTGTTATCTTTCCTCTTAATGCTGAGACATTTATCCAATTCTGTATCTCCAGTGACAGAGAGGTATTCAGGGTCCCAAGCATAACGTTTGTGGATAAAACACCCCGATGTGATGCTATCAACCAATAACATTTGGCTACCGACTAATAAAATCACTGTGTTATTATGAACAACACATGGGGCAGCATTATTTTTATTCAAGTTTAATGCGGGTTTAAGTTGCCTTATGTAGCCTGGAGCAGTCATAGATTTAACTGAAGGATATATTTCAGTCATTAGGACTTAAGTGTGTGGCATCAGTCATGTATTGTTTAAAAGTGTCTGTTGTCCTCTGCAGCTTTGTTTTTATTTTTTTTTCTGGTGCCTTCAGCTCTCTGCATGCCTCCGTTTGGAATGTGTAGGCCGGCGTGGGCCTGTGGCCCACACCCCATCTCAGCGGTGAGGGTGGGAGCGGGGGAGAAAACGCCACCCCTGCAGAGACCATTTTGAAATCTGTGAGGATTTCCGTGCCATCTGGACCCGCTGCCAGTCTGCCCCAGATAGTAAGGGTTGGCAACGGTACCCGACGGTGCAATATGGCTCTCTCTTTAATGAACTACTAACTGTCCCCCGTTTTAATTGATGTGACATTTGAGCCATTTATCTCTGACATTTCAATGAAGGATGATTCTCAGCCTTGCCATTTACTTTTTTGTGCTATTTTCTAAGAGTCATTTGCATTTTTCTGCTCTAAACCTGCTTTTTGTCTCTCATTAGCTAATTAGAGAGAAACATGCACGATTAATAAAAATGAACATAACCTAGTTTGATATAGGCTTGATGAGGCATAATCAGAAAATCACTGTTTTCTTAATGTTCATCAAAAATGGTGTGAAGGGCTACCTGTGGTAAAAGGTGACTACGATAAAGCCTTGTAACCTTTACCCACATACCAACATGTAGCCTACAGTGTGGGACAACTTATGTTCCCAGCATGGGGAGAATCAAGCCCAATTAATCAGCATATGATTGCAGTAAGCAGCCCCCTCTGCTGGATCTTCTGAGCCATACTGTTTGAAATCATTTAAAAGCTGTATTCAGTGGCCAGACAATTATCATATGTGGCAGTCACAGTGGAAGTTTCTGCATTTGCTTTATATCATTTAGTGAAAAAAAAAGTTTAAAATGTGCAAATGTAAAATAATTTAAAGACGACTTTTGCATTCTGTCATCCTATATTTATTGTATATTCATTTTAATTTCTGCTGGCACATGAAAGCTGTTTTGCACATTATATATTTTGTTTGTACACTCATGTATATTTATTCTGATAAGTGCAAATAATTTATTTTAAAAGCAGGAAATACGTTGGCGTGTTGAAATAAATAGCCTGAAGTGCGTGTGAGTGACATAACAACCTGGTATACGAAAAGGTTCCAGCCTCAATTGTTTTCCATAATGACACATATTTTTAATCTTTTTAAGATATCCTTTAAAAACACTGCTGCGCTGATGACGACTGTTCCTTTGATTGTGAGCGGCATCATTGCCAAGGTGTGGTGCCCTGTCTGTGTTGGCAGCCGGGCTGATATCTTTTGTTTGAGACTCAAAGAGCTCTTTTTCCTGTTCAGTTTCCCCCACTATTTTTGTTTGTGTGAGGTGTTGATAGACTTATATGTTGCACAGCTTCCTTTTAGTGTACAGCACCAGATGTTTGTGAGAATAACAACCATAACCTTTTGGTCAAAATGACAGAACTTGTTTATAAGCAATTTTGTCCATCCGGTAACGTATGATTGTCATAGCTCAGTCATATACTGCCTGTCTGTGTCTTTCTCTCTTTTCCTGTGTTCGCAATCTCACTCTCATGTTGGCGTGGGAGGAGTTGGAGTCATTTATGATATCAGATATTCTCTAGGAGAGCAGGAATGTCCTGACAGACTGAACAACCGCCATCCTCTCACACAGCGGCGTGTGTGAGTGTGCATTTTAATCAGGAGAAATGGCTCTGCGGGCCTCACATTGCACTTCGAGGAGGTCTGGGTGTTCTCATTGTGAATACCCAGTATACAGTAGATGTTATGTCTGCTCCTCCAAATCAAACCGGGAAACAGGCAGGAAAAAAAAAGGCAACCTGTTATTTGGTTCTTTTTACTTTGACACTTTGTTATTGCACTCCTCTCAAAAGAATTAGCCTGATCATCACATAAGCAATGCCGCATTCACAAAGACGTGACCAAATTTCTCTGTACCCTCTAGTGCCCACTTATTTAGTGTACCTGTGTGCCTCTGTCCCTCCATCTCTGATATGATGTGGCTCCTCTATTTTACTGTTGACATAGTGCTATGAATGTCTGAGCACTTTGCAAATGAAGAGGCTTGAACTCCTGACAGGCAGTGTCGCCGGCACCACGACACACTGGCCCGCACATGCTGTGCGGCATAATGATGACATTAGGATCCAGTGATAATATCAGGACGCACTTCAGATAAATGACTGATAAACCAGGGGTTGTGCCTCTCGTATTACACGCTTGACAGAGCAGCTAATCAGTGTCCAAGTGACTGCTATTACATAAATCATGAGCTCGACTTTGATGCATATTCCATCAGTGTTCCCTATTCATCACGTCATCTGGGGGAGACTCTCTGGATGACTGGCTGCCGGGCCAACACACATTTTAAGAGCACATTATGTTTTCATTAGAATTTGATATGATCCATTCCAGTGTTGATTTGATTTTACGTGCTCGGGTCATTTGATAGGAAACTACCATGGAGAGGGAGTGTATTGTTACACTGTTGCAAGCTGTTCAGGGTGTCATTTTACTCTCGCTGGCCACATTTACAGTAAAGATGCGTGTTGATAAACAGGATAGTTTCTAAATATAAGAATCCAATTTTATCGAAGTTGTCAAAATTGTCTTTGTATTTTTATTTAATTACATTCCGTCTTGGTTAATTTGAAGAACTGTCTTGAAATAATGATCCCCCCCCCCCCTCCCCTGTGAAGAAGCTGAGCGGTGCATTATTGTTTTTATTTCGCAATGAAATCAAACCATCAGAGATGAAGTTGGAAGGGAGATGTGGGGTGTTGAAGGGAGTCACCATGTATGTTTTATTCTCCAGTATTGGGGTCAGAGGATGTGAAGGTGGGGGTGTTAATTTAATCCCCATTCTTACCCAGAGCATGGCCACACTCTCTAAGGAGCTTTATCTCTGACAACTGTGTCAAATTAGAGAGGCCACGAGCCCCTCATAAAGAATATGTCTGTCAGACTACATTGTTCCTGGTCTCTGAAATATACGGCCGAGAGAGACAAAAATAGAAGATAACACCGTAGTCCCACAGTTGGACTTGAACATGATGAAATAATTTCCGAGCCATGTGATCCTGTCAGCGAGACAAACCGCTAATAAAACTGACGTCCACGTATCATTCTCTATCTCCGGTGCTTTGCTATTCATAGATTTCAATAACTATTGTTGAGTACACAAAGCCGACCTGTTCTGGCATTATTCCTGATATTTGTGCCGTGAAATTATTTGTTATCTTTTATGCTGATAAAATGCATTAACACACTTATTTAGAAAACTTTATTGGACATTAATTCATTGTAATTCAACCTGACTGCGTGTAATTGATGGGAGTGTTACATACCATTAGGCACGGTACATAACTCTAGGTCAGTCCAGTCTGATAAGTGCCCATCATTTATCTCCCTGGTATCATCGCTGTCCCACAGTCATACATGTAAAACAACTCTTAATGTTCTCCGTAGTCCCCTATGGGTGTTTCTCCCTGTTATCATCATTGCCTCTATTCTAGGGGGACTTCCTCGGGAGACAACATTTTCATAGACCTTTGACCTAAACCATATTTTCCATTTGAATGGTCTGACTAGTGAATATTTACAAGCATGTTTAATGTATAATAGATCTCATCTGTGAGTATCAGGAGTCATTTTCTGCTCAGTCAGGTTCTGGTGTTGGCCTTGGCCCCTTGCTTGAGGTAATATTGACCCCTCTTAAAAACAAAATGACCTGTGCCTCATTTAGGCCAAGTAGTATGCATACATATTGTACACGTCCTAAGGGCATACATGTTTATAACAAGGAAAGCTAGCAGTCTCGAATGTAAACATCTTAGCACTGTAATATTATTGTATCAGTAAAGTCCCAGAAGGTGGTAGATTTAATAATGTGGGTGGATTATATAAGAGAGAGAAATAAAGCAGTAATTTGAAATTGTTTGGGGACCTTTTGTGTCAATGGTTATGGAGGCTAAGGGACAATTTCATTCCCTCAGGCCACTGTTAAAAAGGCAATGACTTTTCTTGTACACGCACAGCATTTTGGAATCTACATGCGTTGCTAGCACCACAGGCCTTTATCATGTGATTAGTAATACATAATACATTTGATTCTATTATCATGCATGGACGAAAAAAAAATGAATGAAGATGGTGAAAGGAAGAACACGTTGATGATGAATAACGTCTGCAGTAAAGTGCTTGAATATACATTTAATAGTGAAACAGATCTCGGTTTGCTTCCCGGGTGCTTATACAACCACAGGGTTTTTAATCTCTTTCTTGCCGATGAAAGTCCCAGTAATTGCTATATTTCCCTTTTTGTTTCAAGGACCTTTGATGATCCCTTGGCTTGCATCAGAGGGCAAAGTCATTAGTGGAGAAATGAGCTCAAGTGAAGAGAAAGAGATTGCGGGGCTCTCAGCATGATTGGAAACTTTGCCTCACATTGCATCCTAATTTGAATTCAATTTTCAATGTATATGTGATAGATAAGGACAATTAGAAAATATGTACTCAGAATAATTGGTGACTATAACCCCCCTATTTAGCATTTATAATTCCATATATAAACATGTAATACATGGTTTATAACATACAATGTAGTTAAAGGCAGATATATGGAAAAATTGTGTTTATCATTACACTATATTTGTCAACAATTATAGCTTAATCTATAAAGGCATAGTTTACCTTATTTCAAATGTGTTTTACAATGATATATATTTTCTGTTCATACAACAACTGCCACTTATGGATGACCACAAATATAATTCTTTATATCTGCGAACAACTACATAATAGTGTAATATAAATAATGTATTAAATGTTTACATACACATGCAGTATACAACAACAACAACAACTACAACTCTCTCTGGTGGTCATGCTGTTGTATAAACAGATAAATAGAAGTTATCACGGTTGATAAATACTATAAGCACTTAAAAATCTCCCTATTTTGCCTTTTTCTTCTTCTTACGTTTTTGATTTAAATTTTACATTTTACATTTGCCATACTGTAACAGACAACAATTGCCATCCAACATGACATGCTAGATATATATAGAATCACATTTCCCACAGTAGCAACGCCGGCAATATGCTCTATGTTATAATTCTGCAATCATCATCAAGTTGTTCAGGGAGGGAGTAAGGGGTGCAGGGACATGTGAAATATGAAATACTGTCAATCAAACTGCGGTATACAACACACTGTTGCGGTTGGGTGACAGTGGTTCTTTCATGTAAATCACAGACATTAGAAATAAAAGACAGGCCTGTTGACTTGTTTCATGCTGGGAATCGGTGGCCCAGCATGTGTTGCTCTGTCTGTGCTTCACTCTCCTGTGGAACCGTTGTCTCCTGGGTCCTAGCACTGCTCCCTGGGGTGCACTGCATATAATTACCCACAATCCACCCTGAAACAGCTCTCATTTACAGTAATCAACAGTCTGCACTTCAAAGGATTCATGTGGCATCAGAAACCAAGAGCTAGTGTGTGTTATTACAAATTGTTATTATTGCCTCACAGTCACCTTTATATGCTGAAGCTGAAGACTGGAGACTACGAGATTCCTGCATGTTTTTATCATTATTATGATCATTTGTTCAGCCCATTAAGGGCTGATGAGGGCAACGATGATATCTTATATGTTGTTATCAACTTCAAAAGCAGCCGCAGTTCAATATGAGGTCTGAACAACAGCAGCAAAAGCATCAGATGCCTAATATTATACAGGAGGCTGTGAGGAGAAACGGGGGGTTAGCTTCATCAAGGGCTTAAATTTACATGACTAACAAATTCAGACTGCAAGTAAGAAATGCAAGATCATTTGATCATTTGGCAGACATGATGGTGGTCTGTGTGATAATGGTCATTATCATAAACCGGAGCCATCATTAGGCTTGATTTCAGATAATGGTCAGTGTGGAAACCATTTTATACAAAGAAAAGCCGCTCCCCATTAAAGACATATTAAGTGAATTAACTCACATCATGAGTAGGGAATCACTGTGTGGTATTGCCTGGAACATAATGTGCTTATAATGTGAAGTGATTTGTCCTGACTGGAGACAAGTCAGTCAGTTTACGTTCATAATTATTAACTTTAACCCTGCAGCATTCAGCGCTTCACAACACACACACATATTTTGCCTTTTTTATCCATATAAATCTATAAGAATCATTTATATAAAATATAATTTCAGAATATGTTTCTGAACTCCTAATATTTTCTTGCGATTTACACTGTAGGATTTATATGATTTGTGACACATGAATATTGAGCATGAATTTACAATGTTTGTGTTTTGTTACAAATGTCCATGTCATTTTCATATGATATTGTATTTTTTGGAGTAATTCAGTCGTTGATATTATAGTTTATACAATCAAGTAGGAATGTCATGTAGTAGTACAAAAATATATATTTGGTACTAAACCAACATAAAACAAATTGTGTGAATTATCAAAAGTAAATATTTATGTTTATTAAATTGGCCTGAGGCATAGAAAACAAAATATCTTCTTTAAGATTTGGTTGTTAACATGGACGTATTTGTGCATGTGCGAATATACATACCTCAGTGATTTAGTAATTTAAAGATGCTTTTCCCATTTACCTCTTGGCAAAATGGCTGCATTGCATCCAGAGAGACTACCTTCAGACATGACATCCTCGGCTCTCCAGTGGGAAGAGCAGCGTCCTCCACAGAAGCTGCCTCTGACCCGCTGGCACTGCTGGGCCTCATCATTGCCGGTCCATTAGGAATGCTGGAGCAGGTCTCCAAACGGGCACGGCTGCACCACATTACTCCTACCCCTCACTGCTGGCAGGTCCCCTAGGGGCCAGGTCATGTCATGGCATGGGTGCCCTGTGAGTGAGCTTGTACCAGGTCTGCCCTTGACATGCCCCCCCACACTCCCCTCCTCCTCCTCCTCCTCCTCCTCCTCCTCCTCCTCCTCCTCCTCCTCCTTCTCCTCCATGGAGAAGGGAGAGCAGACCGTCCGGATGGGGCACTGGGGGTGCCAGCTGGTGCCAGCTGCGAGGGGAGATATCCAAGGTGGCGGACACCTGTCCTAACTCGCGCCCCCCAGCTCCCACAATGCATCTGGTGCGGCCCGGCAGACCCATCGTGGGGAAATGAGGCGCTAACCTTGAGGAGAAATGCTCTCAGCGTCGCATTAAGAGAGACCCTAATTGCTGAACGCTAGCACTGCCAAATGACATTAGGATGTGCTGTCGTTTACTTTAACATAATGGCTCAGCGTGTTTTTTGGCTAAACTTCCTTTGCTTCTCTGAGGTGTTTCACCACAGTGGCCATTTCAACCCTGTCATGACCAATCAGCGCAGGACTTGAGGATTCTTGAGGACAATAATTCCAAAGACATTTGAGAGTTGGGTATTCAAATGTAAAATGTAGCTCGGTGATGGAAAAAAAACACATGACGACTTCATACTATGAACTCACTATACTATGTAAATGCTTGCCATTTGTGAAATAGCAAGTGCATTAACTGTACAAGCCGGGTGAGTGATTGTATTATTTATTCCCTTTTTTATTAAACCACATGCTTGTATGGCTTTGTCGTTTCAAATATATACTAACATAGTCCACTCAGGGTGATTAAATTCCACAAGCATGCTCATTACATTATGCATACTGTAATAAGAATAGCCCTGACCGGTCTGTAGCAGTATAGCCGGCTCCACAGAGGATGATCACATGATTTGCTGCTGTACTAGATTTTTGGGGCACCCATTAGCAGAACAAAAATCACCTTTGATTTAATGAAAGGTCCTCATTTGCTTACCGGCTCCCCTCACTTACGGCACATGGTTAAATTAAGAACCCCCAACCCCGCCCCCCACCCACCACCCCACCCCCATCTATGCCTCCATTCGAAGGAGACACCGTCCCCTCTCCAGCAGAATAATGCTGTGATGATCTGGTGTTTCAAGTCTGCAGGAGTGTCAGAAACCCACAGCAAGGTGCTTCTAATTGCAGATACACCTCAGCACTTGAAAGTAATGAATGTGAGCATGGTGAAACCTCCAAGGATCAAACGCTAGTAATACATCATCAGTTCTGAAAAGGGTAATTCGTTTCCCTTCGCCAAGCAAAATATTAGAAGTTCAGATAGGGGGTTTTATTATTAATTTATTCTTCCCCCAATACATGATTTTGTAATTGAAGTGCTATGAATAAAGTAACCCATATATCTTAGCGAGCCACTATGCATCCCTTGACTAGACGTGGGATTTGAGTGTGTAAATATTGTCTGTAGCGAGTCGCAACAAGGATGATTCTTCCTCAAACACACGTTGGTGATATGTTTGATTGGATTTTGAGCCATGTATTTCCCAAGATCATAACAAATCATACTTTATTGTGTCTCATCTTAGATCTATAGCGTTATTTACTGTACTTCTAGCAAGCTTAACTCCAAGTTTTGTTCAGATGAAGGCTCCCACTGTTGGCAAGTCTTTTTTAAGTCTTAAGGTCTTAAATTGAACAGATTTTTTTTTTTTAATTCAAGAAGGTATCTGTAGCATTTTCCATCATCATACACTCTGCAATGTGCATGCTTTGGCCTACAATGCAAATGTTATTTCTAAACTTTGCTTCACCTGATCCCTCCGAGGAGTATCACCTCCAGTTGCCTTGGGGTAATCGTGCCACAGGGACCCAGTCAAAACAAGTCCGCCAGTTCACCAGAAGACGGCCTCTTGCTGCTGGTTGACCCTCGTGGCCACCAAGCTGTTGACCCCAGGAACGCAGGGGTAAGGAGTTCAAAGCCCAGCTGTCCGTGCGTGATCTCTCCGTCTAGGCCACAGTCGTGCGCCGCGAGGGGCCACTTCCCCCGCTGCCTGAAACCGGTCTTCACTCAAAACAAAATCAGGACATGCTTTACTCCTTCAATGGTGCTCTAAACTGCCCAAACTCAGTTGAGCGCAGAGTGTTTGTGTGTTCGCGGGATGTAATTTACGGCCTTGTGTTGAATGCGAGCTACCCACCTCGTGCAGGGACCAGTGCCGCGGCTGCTCATGGCATCTGCTCACGCGGCCACTGAGGAACAAGCATAACAATGTGCCATTCACGGGCCAGATGACGTCCAACTGCGAAGAAGAGCTTGGACAGGAAGGGTAGGAGAAGGGCAAAAGAGACAGGAGAGGTTGATGGAGTTTACAAGAAAAGCACCAAAAAAAATACAATAATCACAAAAAAGAAGCCTGACACACATGTAGACGACAAATCCCAGCAACACGAGTGCACAAATAAATTTCATGGCATATTTATCGCATATACCTACTGCTGAACAGCCTCTCACTAGATAATCAATTCCTTGTTATTTCAATGGAGAGACAAATCAGAGTTGTGGTCTGCAGTTAAAGTCAGGTTTCAGCGACCTGTCATCTGTGGCGCACAGTTAGGAGGTGGCTAACCCCTAAGGGGAGGGAAGAAAGTGCTGGGGGGTCTGAGGTGTAAAAACCCAGGAATTTCAGAGGCTGATAAATGAGGCTCTTCCTAACTGCATATGGTATGTGTTTTAAACTGACTCCCCCTCGGCCCTCCTTGTAGCCAGCCATCCTTCATGAGGAGTTCAGGGGCCTTCCGCTGTACATTGGGGCCCTGTTTTGTTGCCAAGACAGGCCCCCTGCATAGGCTGCATATGGGACTGCGTGACGTCTGGCTCGGCCCGGCCGGCTTTCAGGGATTGTTATGGTGGTGTTATGAAGGCTTCACATTGGGTCATAGTTAATTTACACTGACTTCGTAAGCTATTAGTTTTACAAAGAAAACTGTTTGTCACTCAGGATATACACCTGCTACCTGAGAATAACAGAAGTACAATTACAATATTTTCGAAAAAGGAAAACAGCCAAAAGGCGAAGAATGAAATGACATCTGTCTGACAGTTTGTTAATGTGATCTTGCAGTACGAAGAAAACAGCTTTAACACCATCTTCCTTTAAATAGAGTCATATCCAAGTATGTAACCACTCTCTATCCAAAGGGCAGTCCGTGAACATGACACTATGATGTTTCATAACATCAACAGTAGCACTTGTAAATTGTAACCAGTGACAATATGGTGACCTTTGTGGTGCAATGAGCACTTAGTATAGGTGATTTCTGCACGTTAAAGCCTTCTATTGGCCTCGGTGGTTGCTCACCGTCCTGTTCAGTAGTCTTTTAAACAGCCAGCCGGACACATATATCCCCCGGTTATTGCACTGGACCTTTACCTCCTCTCTTATAATAGCACCCCACTCTCTCAGTCTTTCCAATGTATTCTACTCATTGTTTACTGTACATGCGGGTCCAGAGTAATAATAAATAAGGAGCGTGTGTGCCGTGCCAACATGATTGATTACGACAGGGAGGCAAGGTCAGGATGGAGGAACAGGCTAGGGCTGTCCGACTCATTGAGTTAACACTGTATCCGTATTGTATGAATGTCACCAGCGATCCTGTGATTTATTACTACAGCCACTGCTCAATTCTCCTTTTCTACCTCCCCCCTTCTTATGGTACCTGACCGAGATACAGGATATGAACAAAATTCAGCCCTTCAGTGAGCATCTGTATTGCAATATTTTAGTTATTTTTCTATTTAAATAATTTGTTTGAATTACCAAAATATGTGTTGAAGAATTAAGCAGAAAAAGCAAAAACTTTTTTTTCAAAGTGATGTTAATTTATATTTTTTCACACATTTATATTTCAGGATGTTATGTTTTGGTAAGTCAAGCAGGGTATTCCGTCAGTAGATTGAATGTGCCGTCCTTTTGAAGGCACGTTATAAACAAAACACACACACTCACACATACATTATACCTGCACACAGTGCCTCTGCACAACAACAAGAAGAAGCAAAAAAAAAGAAAATCTGGAAGGACTGACTGAATTGTTTATTTGCTTGAATAACACACCAAAAAAAAAAAAAAAAAGTCATTGTCACTTTCAACAATATATACTGAACTACTCTTTCCTTTCAGAGGATCTAACCTTTCGTCTTGGACTGAATACACAATGCCCCTCTGGACCTTTGGACTGCTCACTCTTTAGTGCATGTCAAGAAGACACCAGTCTGGACTATTTCCTCTGGGAGGCGGGTAAGCAAGCGCCACGCTCTGTCAGTTAGCGTAAAATGTTTCAGACTGAAGATGGATGGAGACGACGTGTCACTGTGGCTCAACCGGGCTTTCACTGCTGCCATGGCCATGTCCTGGTCACATCAACCCAAGCGACCGAATCGCTAGGACCTGTCCTTCCTTTTGAGTTAGCATATACACTACATGACAGTGCTTGTGGCCTTCACTCACTCGGGGCAGCAAAGAAAAAATAAAAAGACGCTTCTTTTGGTACGACAGGTCGTCTGGATGAAAACGGAATACTTTCATTGATTTGTTTGTTTCAGCACACTTTCGGAGAAAGAAAGACCGTAGCGTGACAACGAGAAGTTGTTTGAATTGCAAAAGTTCAGGTAGGAGAGGTGCATTCTGCAATGATGTCGCTGATATTTTTGCATGGCTTGATTTACAATCGCAGAACGTTACAATTAAAACAAACAAGCAGAACTAGAACAACTTGAAGGGTCTGACGAGAGAGGACCTCCGCATGGAAAGTCTTAGAGTGCTGACCTCTGCGTTTGACCTCTCCAAATATGTTTCCACAGGCAATTCCATAACTCTCTAGCCAACATTTAAATGCTTCCTGTTTGACAGGAAGTTCCACATCACTCTTTGGGACCAGGGCTAGTGCTCAACTGTGCGAAACGGCAGCGTGCAGAACCCAGAGTTAATTTATATCATGTCTCATCACCTTTTTGTGGAAGACTTCACCCACACATGTAGCACAATCAGGCAGAGACAAACATTTGAGTGCAGGGCTTTTTTTTGGTCACGCATGCTTGTGTGGACACACACGCATACACACTCCCTCTCTCTGGACTGGTAATATTCCCTCCGTTTGAGTCAAAGGTACAGTATGTAGTGACCATACATACTTCCTGAAGTAAAAGTCTCCGGATGACAAGATATTTTTCTCACACTTTTACTCTCTCTCCGTCCATCTTTCGCTCTCTCTCTGTGTCTCTTTTTCACTCACTCACTATTTCACAGTGTTGTTATTGGAATGTGTGTGTGTGCTGGTGCGGACTGTGAAACTGATGAATGACCAGCCGTGGCAGATTCATAGTCCGGATCCTGGTGCAGCTGGAGAGGAAACTAATGGCAAGCTGGGACTATGGAGGTCTCAGAGCTAATACCTGTCTCTTCCATCAGGAGACCTGGGGGCATTTTTTTACACCCAGCCAAATAAGAGTCACTCCCCCCCACCACCACCACCACCAGCACTCCTTCTTTTAACACCTTCCAACTCCTCGCCGCCACCCCCTCAAGATAAACCCCCTCTCTCAAGCACATACATACACATGTATGCAGGCTGCACGCTTGCACGCACATGCAAGCCGTCAAGCACACAAGCATGCAGACACACACAGATGGACACACACCCCTGCCGAGCCCCCAAACTGTCCGAACCGTGGGGTGCTGGGGGAAGAGTTTAATAGTGAATGGGTGGCCTTACAGGTACCGGGCATCAGCTGTCTGGGAGTAAATGTGCGGCAAAAAGACAAGCATGGGCACTTTACTGGACATTGCCTTTCGCTCCCTGATGATCAGCCACACTATGAAACGCTGTCTCTTCCTTTGTGCGCGAGGTTCAGTCGTGCAGCTTGAAGTTGCACCCCTGCAAATGTTGTGCTTGTACCCATTTCCCCTATCAACCAGGTTTAATATTGAACCTGTGTCTCAATACATATATTAATGTTTGCAGTCGTACACCTCCCAATGTTGTCCTCATTAGTGTTCTATACTGTGTTCATCCTGAGAGCAGGCTGTGAAATAGAATCAGAGCGCTAGTGGAAGTCATTAGTCAGTTTTGAGTCTGCATATGTTCAATTGACCTGCAGTATGTAAATTCCTGCAATGCTGGCCTTGCATATGGGCCGAGTGCCTCACTGGAGGCCCGTCCAGCATGGTGCCTCATTACAGAGCGGCTTTCCAGAGTCCTCTCTGTTAATTAGAGAGCCTTTTTCCGTCACGTGACTCCGCTGGTCTGACACTCTGAGGTCACAGTAAAGGACTTATGGATCTTCCTCCCGCTACGTCCGTTTGTCTATCTGTCTCCTCGCATTGCTCCGCGAGTGTGTTCGCGTTTCGCAATTTTTCATTTCTTTTGGTGTGTATGTTGGACAGTTCTCCGATTCAATGTTGAACTCATCCGTCAACTTTCATGGACAAAGTTCTTGAAATAATTCAACAACTTCCAAAGTCAATGTTTTGGTTAATAAAGTCTGTTTTTCTTTAATCCACTGTGAAAAAAAGGAGCCAGGCCAGATTTATTTCCTTGTTATACCCGTATGTGTGAAAATGTCACAAGTCTTTTCTACCTTTTCACCTGCTTGTCAGACTTGCGAGGCACTCAGTGAAATTATCTCCAGGGCAACAACAAAGCACTGTCAAGATACCCAGCATCCTGCGGCTTAATTGTTATTAATTTACTGCAATTAAAATGTGTCTCTCTGTCTGTTTTTTTCATGCCTTGACAAGCATGGATATTGTTTACACGCAAAGAGAAACTGTTGAAGAACATTTGCAAGCAATGTCACTGTCTGTGCATAGCTCTAAGCAATTCCGGCACACATCGCGATAAAGCTCATATTTGAATAGGAGCGGATATCAAACACATTCATTAGGTTACATGCTTCACTTGATTAATTATATCTGAAGAAAATTGCGGGCACTTCGGATCTTAGTCTGGTAGTATCACCATGTGCCACGGATCCCTAATTTCCAAAAGAAAAGGGAGGGGGGCTGAAAGGGGATTTTTTTTCTTTTCTCCGAGTCTATCCCGGACAGCCTGCCTCTCTCCCTAAGGAAATGAACGTATTCAAATGTATCTCCATCAATGAGCACAGTAATTATGAATTCAGCACTAATTAGTAGATACACTACTTTCCTTGCATATTTGATTTCCACTGTGAGATGTTAATAAGGGAAGTGCCCATTTTTGTCCTATCTCATAAAAATTCCAGAGTGTTAGAGAGGGGGGTGGAAGGGGGAGGGTAGGGGGAGAAGGGAGGGCGGGAGGGGTGGGGGTGGGGAGGTGGAAGGGGGGGCAGATGGCGAGAGGGAAACAGGGGATGCATTAAGTATGCATGGAAGTCGAAAAAAATAAGTTTACAGATAATTGGCGTGGTTACTGAGGGGCTAAAACAACACTGCTTACCTTAGTTAACATTCTGCTAGCTAAACATGCCTTTTAAAAGACATACATGCATTGGATTACTCTTCTCTCGTTTACAGGACAAATAAAGGCTTTCCAGCAGGACAAAAAGAACCCCAATACAATAATAGTGTGTTGAATTACTAATGTCACACCCTTTTCAGGGAGTACACATTAGCATATGAATAATAGACAACCAATGTTTTTTTTCTCTTCAAATTTTATATCTTTGTTCAAATGTCATGAAAAAGTAAAACCCGAAAATGTTTTGCTCTATTACAACGCCAAGGGGTAATTACAATATTTTCCCTAAGAGAGAGAAATAAGAGAAACCCTCCCCTTCTTTGATAATGTTGCTGAAACATATTTACAGTGCACCACTGCTTGTGATTTATTAATATTAGAAGACAGCTTTTGTTGCAATGTTTTCATAGCCAGTGATTAGCACAGCCAGCTACGCCGAATAAATTCACGGGTGGATTAAATTATCAAAGTGGAAGAAATCTAATAATACAAATGTTCATTGGAAGTGAAGGACTTCATATTTACAGCGCTGTCAGATTAGGGAGCAGATGGTCACCCTTATGCCAGCGTTACTGTGTGAACGCTCATGTCAGAGGCCATACCTTTACCAATAACATGAACATATTTCTGGACAACACACAATTGCATTGGATACAGTGGATTTATCTAATTAATCCAATCATCTCTTTTGAATAGGGATTTCTGTGCCCATTGGTCTCCTCCTTTCTGACTGAGATTGGCGTCTTTGTGCCAGGCTGCCAGCCTGCCAGCCTAAGAGGCTGGTCCCCTTCTCAAGGAGACTGTTATGACCATGTGGTGTTCGTGCCAACCTCTGGCTGCGGCGGGGAGATAGGGAGCGAAAGAAAAGAAAAACACACACACACACACACACACACACACACACAGAGAGAGGCAGAACACATTAAACACACACATAACAAAACAACAGAGTACACATAAACTCTCAAATGCACTTGTAACTATGATGTATACACATATATAAATACACACACACATACACACACGCACACACAAACACACACACACACACACACACACAAATGGACTCATGAGCAGACAGGCCTGCCACTCTAAAATCTACTTAATCTGTGATCAGATAAACTACAATAAAGGCAAGCCCGGCAATAGAGGGCACAGGCTATTATGAATGATCTGTACGTTGCTCAACACACATGCATAAACACACACGGTAACAAACACGAGGACAGCCATGCAAACACACACACATACACACAAAGGCGGCCCCCTCACACTCTTATTTGACTTTGTGTGTGCTTCGCTGGGTTTATTATGACAGGCTGAGCGGCGGGGAGGGAATTAAACTGTTAAGCAGACATCAGAGGCAGTCTAATGTTTAATGCAGGAGCCGGGGCATGTGCTGACTGATAATGAATACAAACAGGCCAACGTCTTATTTGTTGTGCTTTTCATTGGGAATGACTGGGGTGCTTGACATCCACAGCTAATGTACTGTACAGGGCTATTGTTCTAACCCCCCTCTCATCCTGCCTCCATATCTCTCTCTGTCTCACTCTCCTTTTTTTTCATTTCACTTGTCTTCCTTTATTGCGCTGATTCTTCAAAGCTGTGCTGTCACTGCCATCACACAACAAGCCCGTCTTGGGCTGGATGTGACAGGATAATGTTGTAATTCTCGTGGAATCACAATCTCCATCATGATAATGTGTTGATGGGATGTGGTAATAGTTGTTAAAAGGTCACCCAGTGTGCTGTAATTGGCTCTTTCATACTTCACTACGTTTACTACGACAGAAGGCATGACCTCGCTGGCAGAGACGGTAAATATGCCATCTTGAGAGTGTAATTATACAAGCCAAGCCTTCTTGGATCTCTTTCTCCCGCCTCCTTTGCCCTCTCTTGCCACTCGTTTCCTTACAGTCTCACTTTAGATGTCCAAATGTAAGTGTAAGTTGGCATGATGAATGCAGCAAAGCTGCAGTACAATACCATGATTGGCAACTGTACAGTATTGTTAGGAATGAGCGATTGTACAACCTGAGATTTAATTTGAAGAGGCAACCATTTAAATATATATTTAATATATTCAGATTCATCATCTTACTGAAAGGTTTTGTTCACTTTATATACATGTAAACAAAAGATACAGTGACATGTTTCCACGATTGATATCTTCATAGTTGAAAAAAAAGAAGTGTGTGTGTGTGTGTATATATATAAATATATTTATATATATATATATAAATGTATACATATGCATGTACAAACAGTTTAATCACGTTAGGATTCCATCATGACAGCCAAGGGAATAAATAATAAATAACAATCCTACACATTTATTTTTCTACGACAGCAGCTACTTCAGCTCTGCTCTTAATTAGTTCAAACACACAATTAAGTGGGGAATATGATTTATGTCTTTTGAGCATTAGGTGTTGAATTTAATCAATACTGTTCATAAAACAGTGATACAATGAGGGGCGATACATAAAACGGTTTAATTGCTTTTATCACAAAGAGACAGTAAACACATGCATACGAGACAAGGAGGTATATTTAGAAGCTTTTTTGAGGATCGGTATTTCTATGTTTACATGTATTGCAATTGTATATGTATGTTCATATTTGATATATATTTTCTGTTTAAATATGCGTCATACTGTTTTAAACCTTGTATAAAATAATTTACTTTTCTCCACAGCCGTTTCAAACTAACCTTATTGTTATTGTTATCGTCACCATTATTGTTATTAAACTCAGTGCAGAGCAGAGGGCTGGACTTTCACATTTCCTAAATTCACCATTTATTTTCTCCCATGACCAATGTGTATTTGAGGTAACATCAACCATTAAAGTATACATTTATTAACACAAACTATCTATCTATCTATCTATCTATCTATCTATCTATCTATCTATCTATCTATCTATCTATCTAAAATAATATACATTTATGTAAAAATACACAAAGAAAAAATGCAATCTTATTAAAAGAGAATTGTGGTAATGGCTTGATTATTATATCCAGCTACAATTTATGAATCTGTTATTATGTTTCAATAATTTCTCGTTTTGGCTTATTGTCTTTTTATCCATTTTACTTTTACTTCAATGTGGACATTTTACACAAAGGTGGACAGCTTTACCTTTTAATCCTGCTTCTAAATAAATAACATCAATCATATGAGTGTTTTTGTTAAATGTGTGCACCAAAATGTGTAAAAACTGATTTTGAAGATGTTGAAAGTGTTACACTCTCAGTAATTCATGCATTAAAGTGTATGTGCAGTGTGTGATAGGGGATACAGATCCCTAGCACCTCCCTGTGGTGCTGACCATCTCATTGTGTGTGGTGTGAATTGGTTCCTCTCTCAATATCTTATCTTACATCTCCTCGACTTATAGTCACTTTTATCTACCCACTGAGAATTTTCTTTCCATTTTAAGATTACCCTGTTAAATTACAACATAATGAAACATTAAAACAGAGTGCTTCTTTTTGAAAACTTATCATCCGGTCTGACAATATGCTTCATTCAGTTTAGGCGGCTATTGAATACTGCTGCCATCATTGTAACATTGTTATGGTAACTGCTTGAGTGAAGTCACCAAATCTTATTGTAAGATCCTCCTACAATATCATAATAACACTTGGAAGCGGGGGCAGCAGAGTTTGACAATAATATATCTGTGGAAATCTTTCCCCCTCTCTCCAGATCCTCAGTGAGAGGCACATCAGAGGAGACATTTGCGCTTTATGAAGTGCATTCATTTGGCCATTTGCCATGTTTCCTCACCAGAGGACTGCTATGATGAATGAGAGAAGAGAAGAAGCAGATTTTCTCTCCCACCTCTCGGCTCTCCCCTGTGATTACTAATACAGAGCCCTGCAACCTCCCACACCATATGAAAACTGTAGGCTTGCTCTCATATCCTGGGTAATCCTCAATTTCCCAGAATCATTAAACTGAGACTAGCATCTCTGATGGCTGGAGATACTTGACATATTATGATTATTACCATATGAACACCTTGTTGTTACCTAGGAAGTGGCGAGGTGGCCTTAAAATCAATGTGGAAGACTGCATGGCATAATAGCCTTTCTGGGTTGTTGCATTTGAGAATAAAAGCCCTTTTTTAAAAATTTGTATTGGATAAATCACCGCAGTCCTCAGTTGTTGCCATGACGGACAAAACAAATATCCGGGAAGAGTTTGATGCAAAAAACAGAAACAAAGTTTTATCTTCAGAGGCAAACTTTTTTTCACCAATTTTATCGTTGTTCAATTTGCCAAATGTCATGGTTTGTTTCACAGGCCCGTCCATGCAACCACCAGCAATGTAAGCCCATGTCTATGACCATAACTATCTGAATGTGGCTAATCCATAACTAGCAGAGCCACTACGGCCTTGTGGTATGGAAACTTTCAAATACCTCATTTACTCTACATACAAACTCACATTTCTGATTATAAATGCTACCCTCAGGTGAAAGGGATGAAGTTTATAAAGTCGAAAATGCTGAATGCAGAGAATTTAAGTCGGCTACTACTGTGTTAAGGGGCGGATAATCGGCTATGGGGGGCGGACCAGTTAAATTTATGTGGGAGAAAAATGTATGTTCAGCGGATCGCTCCAAACCAAACATATTATCTTTTGGTATGCCCTTCTCTTCATAGCCTCAATCAGTTGTTCACAGTGTGTAATTCGCTGACATGTTCACCATGCAGAGACTTAAGAGAACATGCTCTCTCTCTACCTCTGAGGCGAAGGATACAGAGCTGATACTGTAGCTAACCTGGCACCTCTTCAAAGACTCAACACAGTTTGCTCATGGAAGAGGAGTTTTCTTTTTTAAAGGTAACAAAAAATGCTGGGATCAAAAACCAAGTTGTGTTTCGGTTGTGTGTTTCACACAATGCACAAAGTGGAAGGTTGTTAAGACTTAAGGCACAGTCCTGTGCTAGTTAATGACTAAAAATGTCCAGGAGCATTCAAAAAAGTGGAAGTGAGTGAGAAAAACAGTGTAGACCCTGAGGGTTAGATTAGCAGAGCTCAGCTCTGTCTTCTGCATGAGTTCTAGTGACAATTTTGGAGGATGGGTCAGATGAAAGACAACAGAAGGAAAGCAGGATCAAAAGCCATGTGCTTTCCTGTATCCCTGCTTGTTCTAAGGGGCATACATAGTGCATTGGATTCATATCAAGGTCTTTGTACAGGGAGAGTCAGCCAACATGTAGTGGCCTTATTATTCTTTACTTCAATAACAAACCCACGTCTTCCCCTCTCGCCATCAAAGGCACAGTTCTCCAGAAGTGAAAATACACATCATATATGAGTCATTCATCTTCCTTGAAATTTAAATTAACTCCTTTGAACATTGTCTTTGGTAAGTTGTGGCCAAATATGTAATTCTGCGTTCACTGCAATGTATAACATTCGTCGGAGACAATGTGGTGGCTGCCAGACTCCCCGTGTCACGGTGAACTCAGTTTTAAGAAATGTGACTTACTTTTTCCTCACACTGAAACTACACCGCACAACTTTTCATACCTTTCAATCGACTCCCATTCGCAACCCAGTAACGACATTCGCTCCCTCGCCCTGAGTGACAATAACTAAGTTGTCCACATCTATTCCACGCAGTTATCCACCCGTAGCCTATAAAACAGAAATAACGTGGAGGTTTACTCACAGTGAGGGGTTACTCTCAGACCGGACCTGGGCAGCCATTTGAAGTGACAGGGCCGCCCATCATGCGCCTCTAACGGGGTCAGGGGGCCTTATGGGGACTTGATCCAGAGCGAGGCCACGGGGACCGGGCCTTTAGAGAGGATGGATGGAGCCCCGATAAGAAGGAAGGACGGGCTGATTACATCATTTTTCAGACCCACCAAAAGGCCCTGTAAGGACCTTTGGGCAGCTGGATTGACAGTCGGCCTCTCTGCTAATACATTTTGGAGTGATTTGTCAAAATGAAGAAATTGTTCTTGCTGACCTATCTCGCTCAGCTGTGAGTGACTCAGTTGGTGAGACTCGAGGAGACGAGCGGCATATTTCTCATGTTAACAGCCGCTCGTGACGAATATATGAGAGCCAAAGTCACAACAAAGCATTCATCATCATGAAAAACTCTAACTTACTTTAAAAAAAAAAAAAAAGAAAAAAAAAAAAATCTTTCAAGTCTGAGGAAATGACATTAGGGGAAACATGTCAGGAGCGGAGTTAATCACTTCCTTATTCTGTGTTGTGCTGTAGGTGGCGTCTGCTTCTGTCGGAGGGAAATGTTTTGTTTTTGTGCATTTCCTGAATATCTACAAATATTCCCTGAAGGCACGCTGCAGTGCGATGTTGCACCACCTGTTTTCAAGGCGCAGTCGTTCCCCGGGGCCCCTCAACAAATCATCTTCCTTGTTCCTCCTGCGGGTAAAGAGACACCGTCACTCCTGGGTTTTGGGTGTCATATCCTGCTGAAAGATGCTAGAGTAAATCCGACATTTCCGTCTGTCCCAACAGGTAAAGTGAGAATCAAAAAAAGCAAAAGATTGTGAAATTAAAGGAGGTTGGAAATTCTTAGCGGGAGTTTTCCTTTTAGGAAATCCAATCAGGTTCAAATGTAACAACTCTCTTTTTTTTTTTTTTACGTTACATTTTATTTTTTACACTCGTCTTCGTCTAACAAAGAGGGATGCATTCTTCACTTTCCCTCGTTTTCCTTAATGCATCAAACGGCATCACTACACCCTCAGCTCAGTCCTGCATCTTTGTCTCAGCCGTGGAGACATAATGACTGACCTGGATTCATACTACTGTTTTCAATCACCATCGCCCTCCAAGGTTATTGGCCAAAATCCAAAGGTCGTTCTGGGATTCCACTTTATCAGAGGCAGAGGCAGAGCAGCATGCGGAGTTAATAATAATCTGGTCTGTGTTTTACAGCTCTTACACAATGGACACTGTGTAAAGCTCTTACGACAACGGGGCCTCGGAGCTTCCCGTTTTAGAACTAGATCTGTCTCTGTAAGGCAGTCAATGACAGACAAATAACAGAAAGATATTAGAGCAAAGAAAAGAACAAGACAAAGTAATTGGTGCTTATCTATAATGCAAACAGTGTGTTACATTGTGCTCTTTTTTTCGATGCTGTGTTCAGGAGGCAGTGAGTGGCTGTGAAGAAATGTTCCCTTAATAGCACCAGTGTGAAACTTTGTATAGATTTTCATTCCACTCTCCTCACGTGGTGTGGGAAAGCCGAGTTAGGACGTCAGCGAGTAGGCCACGCCGAACATCTGCTTTCTCCGTTACGAGCCGAGACAGAGAGCACATTAAAAGCTACAGGTAAGCCTTAATGCACTGCTCCTCGTCGAAGCACATTGTAAGCTCGCACATTCAATATAGATTAAGCCAACATTATGATAACTAGGTTCATCCAGTCAGCAAACATTGTTAACAATTTAAATTCTGAAGTTTCATGCATTTTCCTGCAGAAAATAAAAGGAGTTTACTTATTTACTGGCTGACTCGGAACACTTCTAATGATGAAACTGACGTCTATCAACAATGCCTTTTTTTGAGGAATAATGAATATATTTACAATGTAATTCAGAACTCCAGTTGCCTCTAGACAGTTGAGCTTCCCCTTCATGCACCTCTGTATTTTATTCAAAGCAGAACCTCACCAAAGGAAAATCTTCTATTATCCAGTCTAACACTGCAGCCTGAGGAGAAACACTGGGTAAAACAGTGACTTAATATTTCATATTGGTTAGATTATTCATCCACACAAAGACATTTCCCTTTTTTCCTCTCTCACATTGCAGCGTCCTCATTAAAAATGGGACACTGCACATTGAAACTTTTTAAAAATTCAAATATTTTCTTTCAATCTTTAAAGAGCTTATATCTAATGAACTAAGATTTAATTTGGCATGGCTTAACATCCATTTGCACTGCTCATAATTAGGAATGCAGACCTCAGTATTAAAATGAAGGGGCAAAGCCCTCGGTAAGTTCCCAAGTGAAACAAGAATTGGTTCCACTTTAAGTATTAATTGATTGGCTTTGCAGTATCCCTTACAGGAGAAGAGTACACACACATGTGCTGCACCGACCCAACCACCCACCCACACACACACACACACGCGCACACACACACGCACACACACACACACACACACACACACACACACGCACACAATTTACAGAGCACTCATTTCTCATCAATCTGGTGCTGCTTCATTTGCCTGTCTTTCAGTCCCCCAGAGAGGGACAACCTATCTGCTAGCGGAGCTTAGCATTTGATCATGAGTGTCAATATCAAACTGCAAAGCAGGATTACACACTGCTGTCGTCAATAGGCGTAATGGTTTTACATGTGTTAAGGTTAACTCAGCCATTTAATGTGCATAGTACCTTAGAGATAATCACTCAAAAAGGACTTAAAAATGTCACACAAACCTCAACAGACCTGGGCTTCTGCAATGATCACACACTATACTCAGAGGGTCTTGTTGCATTTTTCTCTTTTCTAAGATTTGACAGCTTATGACTATGGAGTAGACAATTTCTACTGTATGAAACTAGTCTTCAAGGTATTTGATTCAAATATTTTTTTACAAGAAATATCCTCTGTGATGTATGATCATACTGTCTGCGGAGTCACCAGAGATACAATTATTGATCATAGGCCGACCTAATATAAATTCTGTTAACTGTTTATTAAGGAACAGCTTTGGTCCTGCACAAAGAGTATTCATTGTTGATCGTTTCATTTCACAGTGGACCCTTACTTCTTATGACTTTAGAAACATGAAATCGTTTCTGTTCTTACTTTTGTTCAAAATGTAACAAAATGTCTGCCTTCACTTTTATAATTCTATATATATATGTGTGTGTGTGTGTGAGAGTGTTTGAGTGTATGTGTGTCCACGTGTAGCCATGCGCAGGAGAGTCTTATATCTTTTTTCACAAAACACAACACTCTCCCACTGTAAACCTCTGCCGGCGCAAGTGACAGCTAAAAAATCCCCCACAATGCTGTGAATTAGGAACCGGTCTATTAGACACATGATCACATGATGTGGGATTAGTGGACTGGAGTCTTCAAAGCTGCTATTACAACTCCTGAGATGTGATACAGGCTCCCCCACTGCTCTCTGCAGGGGCGTGTGGCTCTTCCTCAGAGAATTACCTGACACCGTCGTGTCTGCGCTCTGGGAGACAAGTGCTGTGGCTCGGAGTGGAACAGCCAACATCAGTCGGAAATGCTCCCTCCATGCTGCGCTGAGCGAACAAACCCTGCATTTAATCCCATGTGTGAGCTGCCGTGATGGCTACATGAGTTGACATCAGAGAAAAGGAGTTAGGGTGCTAAGGCTGGAATGATGGGTGATAAAGTGCATTACAGATTGGGAAATGCCATCAAGCTTGAATAGTAAATCAGACTGAAAATGTTAATGATGTTGAGACGCTATTTGGTGATCGCCCTGGTGTAGTCTTTGAGATAGTGCCATGTTGTTAGAATTAGGGGTGGAGATATTTCACATTTCATTAGGTGGAACATTTTATTGTACAATAATGTATAAACTGTAAAATAACCTTTACTTTAGAGAGGTAAATTCCCTACGTGGTTAGAAAATATTTTTAATTGAGCTTAGGTAATAAAAAATCCAGAATAGACACCTGGCTAAAGAATTTGCTGGAGAATTTTTTTTATGATTGCTTTGTATGCAAGAATTCTATCTCGAACAAGTTTATAGTGTTGTTTTTCACTGTATATACTATATCACAACAAAGAACAAAAAAAAATGGAAGAAATAAAAGCGAAGAAAAAACACATAATTTGCTGGAGAAAAAAAAAAAGCGGTTGCATTCTGAACTTCAAGTTACCTTTTCTAAAGCTGAACACTGGGAATTTGGACCTCCCAGCGCAAACATTAACGGTCTGAAATGCAGCTCTGGATGTAACAAAGGAAACAATACCAGGGAAGAGAGCCAAGAAGGCAGAGCTGGCACGCCTGTTCCTGGGACCATGGGAATTTGGCTCCCAGAAATAATGGGGTTGAACAGGGCCCAGCACCACTGCTACTGTAGCTGGGAAAATGGTGCACCGCAAGCCAGGCTCCATCCAGGGAGACTTAAAACAGGGGAGGGAGGGGAAAAAAAGAAATGAAATATACAGTATGGGTTGCACCTCACAGTGTGAAGTGAGATGAGTAAAATAATGGAGGAAGGGGAAGCCTGTCTCATGTTGGTCCCGAGAAAAGTGATTGTAAATCAAAAACACTGCCCAGCTTAGTGGGTGGATGTGAGCTAACATACACTCTATGGACAAACTGCTACCTGGGCAGAAAAGGGAAATAAAATAAAATAATAATAAAACCCCAGGACATAAAGAGTCTTTCATGTGAGCGTTACACTATGTGGCCAAAAGTTGAGGTAAACTTTATTGCTATGTATGTACCGTATACGTATAATATTGGTAATGTTAATGCTAGCAGCCCCTCTCCAGCCTAATTAGGACAATAAAGGGTTATGGGCTAATGTATGACTGCCATGCCAAAGCTAATGAATGCCTGGTATACCTTGTTTCCTCCCAAGCGTCCTTGGACTGTCATCTCCAACCTTTTGATGTTGTATCTGATTATCCAGGCAGCGATTAATCATGATTAAGTAAGCACCCAGTCTCTGAGAGAGAAAGCAAAAGCGGAGAGGGTGGGTGGACAGCAGGAAAGTTGCCCAGGTTCAAGTCTTAATTCTGGGCAGAACAGTCTCCTGCTTCTGCCAAGTGGACACTGGTAATGAGACAGCAAAGTAAAAATCATGGTGCTTTTTTTAAGTGTTGTTAAAGGAAAGCTTCATTATCCAAGCCAGGCTTCATCCAAGCCATAGTTGAGGCGTCCAAAGAAACGCCTCTTGCCTTCTGTGGTAACCATCACGTTGGACACGACTGCAGGTCTTCACATGGCCGGTGCTATTTGACAGCCATTTTTTTGCATGTTTTTGTTGATACACAGACATTTCAATATACCTCTCTGCTCGCCGCTATTCCCCCTCTCCAAAAAACATTTTCCTGCTTTGATATCAGTTGATGGAATATAAATGGGTTGGAGCAGAGCGAAGGTAACCACCTATTGGCCTTCATGCATTTCTAATGTAACCTGTTCTGCCCATGCTCACAGAGTAGGGCTGGCTTCATTACTCCGAGGTGCTGAGTCTTTTGCCAGAACCCTGCCTTTTCAGCGAATAGATCACCCTTGTGACCAGGGTCGCTGATACTGTATGCACCACCTGAAAGCTGGAGCTGTTTGCCCAGGTGCCAAAATAATCAAGTTCAGCTCGCATGGCGGGTTATGAAAGAATATTAACTGTGGGAATAACCCAGCTTGACATGCGTCGCCCGCATGCATGATCAAACGAGAGCCCTCTCCGAAAAGGAGTTTTCCAGGTAGGCCTACTGGCAGGGCAGTCTGGGCCTGTGATGACACCAACTCAATCATTGTTACTTTGAAGTCAGATGGGTCAGTGTTGTAATGGGTTTGGACAAAGGTACAATGAGTCTCTCTTTTTGCTTTCCGACCTTTTTCTGTTAATCCATTTAGCATTCAGTGTCTGTAATGGATTTCCCAGCGAAGAGGCAGAGTGGAAGCTGTTGTTGAAACACGTTTAATGACGTACCGAAGGACGGAGAGCAGAGGTCCACATTATTGCCACTATCAATAATACAACTAAGTGGTCCACTTGGAATATAGGTAAATAATACTTCCTCTGCTGCCTCTCACTGTGAATAGTATTTTGTCCAATGAGCTCCGATGTGAAGGAATTAGTTTTGAGTTTTCTTTTTGCAAACCGCACCACAAGTTGGTTTCTGTTAAATAGACCTAAACTTTGATTTTACTTAGAGGATTTGAGGTTTCCACCTTCATGTTATGTCTTCGCTGCTTCTATTTTCCTTCCTCCAGTATTTCAAGCTAAAATTATGGCAAATGATGTGTGTTTAGGGTGTTGTGAAGGAAAACGAAATAACCCCTGATGACTGAAACTTCCTGACCGCGAAGGCGTGAATCAACCACACGTCATACTCATATTTCAGAACCTATATGGAAACATGGAAAATAAAGGAGGCATGAAGTTATGTGTCTTGTGCTCATCGAACACAGAGAGAATTCGAGGAGATCACCATATAATTGGTTAGAGTGTGTGTACACATGTCTCCCTCCAGTTCCAGCACAGTCCTCCAGTTCAACACAGGCTTTGAAATGTGGATTCAAAGCTAGCGGACTTCCCTGAATCACTGAAAACCCTCAGGACATGGTTTGGCCTTTGCGGAGGTGGAAGCCAAATATGAGTCTGAGAAGATGAAGCACCCTGGCCTATCGTCTGTTCCTGGTAGGTGTTCACTCCCGATAAATATTTCATTCTGGTACAAAACAAATAACTTGACATAATTCCTCCCCCTCTCTTCTGAGTAGAATGACAGAGTGGCTGATTTACGCATGGCGAGAGGTGTAAAAAGCATGGAGGCATGCTGCTTTTCTCTATCCACCATCTAACGGATGCAACCCGACGGGCTAACAACTGTTTGCCTTTTTTTCTTCTTCAGACAACTGTGAAGCGAGGACACACTTGGATGCATATGAATTGCTGACTGTGATTTGTGAAGAGATTTCTGACACCATAGCAGTCAGTTGGCTAAATGCAGTATGTTACCCTAAATTCAACAGAGACGGGCGACTATCAAAATAATACTACAAATACTTGTTTTCATTTTTTCCCCACGGAAAGGATGAAAGTGTTAATTACTCCTGCAGAGGCCGTTTAGTGTGTTCCTTCAAGAGGAAGCAGGGGCTAAATGGTCTGACCCGAGCCAAAGTTACATTTGAGACATGAAAGGACAAGCGATTTAAACTTAAAATCCACTGTGAAAGTGCATTAACCACTTAACTATTTTTCTCATTTCTTTCTTCTTGAATGCTTCAGGCTGTCTCTGCTTTGTTGCGTTTGTCAATCACTGTAATTTGGGCTCCATTTCCAAAAATAATTATCAGGTGAGTGGCAGCCCTTTGCCTGGAGTGCCAACTTGGAAGCGACGTGCCCAAGAGTATTAATTATGCCGCTCAAAATATGAAGTCTTTTAATAGAGAGGCTGACGTGACATCATTGTTTAGAGTCTTTCTTCCCCTACAAACATGACAATCACAGCTGTCCCTCTGGTCATCAGCAAAGATGAGGAGGAATTGTCAGAGGAAGTTATTAACAAGCTGTGTACCATGTGATAAAGTCAGTCAGACTCTCACTGGTACCATGTCTGTTGATTCGCATAGAGGAGACGAGGAGAGCGTATGAGGAGTAAGTCAACAACTTCAGTGCAGCTATGAGAGATGTAGAACGAGGTGGAAATATGAAGCGCAACAACTGAGGGGGAGGTATTATGTGCAAAAAGCCTCAAATCTTTCAAATCCATGTACTAGAATTATTGCTGAATGTAACTGTTGACGCTGTACTCGGAGGACCATCCAGTTTCATACAGTCGCTCTCTCTCTCTCTCTCTCTCTCGCTCTCTCTCTCTATCGCTCTCTCTCTTCTTCTGCCAATCAAATGCTCACAAACAGTGCTGCACTGTAGTTGTGGTGCAGTTGCTTCTGTGAAACCCTAAGAGGGAGAGACAGCTTCCAGGTCTCATTAGCATCCAGTGGCGGCTAATGCTGCCTCCCTATTACTGTCTGAGGAGCTGAAATTCAGTTGGAGATGAGCACAGCCCAGGGGGCTTAGGGTTGCCAGTTTAATTAGTGCCTGATAATTTCAATAATGAGTGACAATTCATTGGGGCTTTTTAGGTTGGCCCACTGTTTGAGTGCAAATCGATAATCCTCTGTTTCTTCCCCCACTCTCACGAGCAGATAAAGGGCGAGCATGGGGGTGTGGGGGTGTGGGGGGAGGGGGGGGGGCTCTATCCCTTTGCAGGAATTAAATGAAAAGAATCAACTTAAAGAATGTCCCTTTGAAACCAAGAAAAGGAAGCCTATGTGATTTGATTTGCTGTTATTGGATGAGCAGGTGGGTCTTTAGTTGCTGTCGTGGGGTCCAGAGTAAAAACAATTTGCCTGGAGTGATATGGGGTAAGTGAGTGGAGGGTGAGAGGTTTTACACTTGTTGTTTTCCACTCATTCAAATTATGCTCTCATGTTAAAAAAATCAAAGCAGAAAAAGAAACTCGTATTCTCTGTGTTGCGGTGGATAAATTCATTGAGGTAATCCGGAGATATCACCCTCAAGAGCAAAAGATGAAACCTATATATTCTCCATAAAACATACAGTATGCCAGTCTAAGGAAATGATGAGGAATGCTAATTCATTCAATTGCCCCCAGGCCTAAAAAACATGTTTACCTTGGTTACTTGAGAAAGGTGTTTTAACCCTCTGTAATGCAGTGACAGGCAACACAATACTGTTGATGCTTTGCCAGAATTCTTCTGTTTTGTTCTCGTAGCTATTTCACGGCTCTGCGTGCAGAAGAATAGGTGACGGTGAATAAAGTTTAAACAGACAGTTTTCATATTCACAGAAATAATTATGCAAGGCAGCACGCTGTTTTACAGTGTTATTGAAAACGAAGAATCAATTGTAGGTGTTGCAGGTAGTGCATTAAAATACCAATTAGCCAAATAACACCCAACGTATGCTTGAAACTTGTGTCATAATGATTGTAGAAACAGGAAGTGGGAGCATATTATTCCCAAATACACTTATTCTGTCTTTCAAAGAAAATGCCTGATGTATGCAAAACAGATTAGTGTAAAAAAAAAAAGAATTCAGTGAACAAAAAAAAGAAAAGAAGAGAAGTACGAAAGCAGCAGATTGGCATCTTGCCTGGCAATATGGAGTGCAGCGCTCTCAACCTGTGCAGCAATGATAATGGTATAGCTTTAATGCCCTTTGCGACGTGACTGCATTCGTCACGGTAAATGTTCCACAATATCCTGATGCAACACTGAGTCAGCACACTCGCTGCCTCTATATTCAGACCTCGCTAATACGGAGTGCAGCGAGAGCACGCAGCATTTTCTCTCAGTCAGTTAGCCTGACATATTGTGAAGGACAGTAGCCTAATTATTCCTTGGCACTGGCACAGACCTGCCAGTCCCTTCAGATTGAGTTGAACCACAGAGGCTGGAGTTTGATTCCTGACTGCCCACTATGTTTTGAGTCAGATAGGATCTTATCCACCGGAGATTTAATTTGGACATTCAGCGGTGTGAACCTGACCCTTATTACTCTATCCCCCTCTACGCATGACCTGTAGTCTTCCTCTATTAAAGGCCCAAGAAAAACAGCAATCATCACGTTAATATGGAGAACATCAAGAGACTATTGATTGTGGTTACTTGCCGAATATTCCCTCCATGACATGCGGTTCAGTGCCCCCTTCGTGCTCGTCTGTGGCAGTCGTTTTAAATATTCATGACGAGGTTGCCTTATGGTTCTGCAGCTGAATTTCTAATTGGACCGTCAAAAGAGATACAACATGCCCTTAAGCAGGACCGTAACAGCGGTCAGCTCAAACAGAAATTGTGTGATTCAGCCACAGGGCTAATTAGCAATTAGCATTCACTGTTTACAAGGGTTTTTACCTGTGGGCCAGGGGATGGCTGAATTGAGTTTAAATCACTCCATCCTGCCTTTGAAGCTTCAAGAGCTGCCTGTCCATATCATAATGACTGGGAGGAGAGAAGGAAGTGATTCTACTGTGTAACAACATAATCATCAATTAAGGCAGGGAAATGGCAAGAAGTGGGGATTTTAGCTCATTAAAAAAGCCCGGAAGAAAAACTATCTTTATATATATTTTCACTCTGTCTCTTCTCTGTCAATGTCGGCCGTCTTTAGAATTCAAATGATTTGTCTTCCAAGATATGGGGAAATCCTGAAAATGTAATTCAGAGACTTGGAAGCAGACATTCCTAATAAGGGTTAAAATATGAATGACATTTGCTCCAAGAAGAGGCTGGATGGAAATTGGATTGCCACTGATTTAGTCCCTCTTATTATGTCCCCCTTTTTCTGATTAAGGCTTAATATATATGTTTTTCTAAAATTTTTATAGCCATTATAACCAAAATTGATGTCACTGAATATGAACCAGATTCCTCTTCTTCAAAACGTCTTGACATTTTTGTGGTATTGTCAACCTATAAAAAATATATTGCCATTACTACAACTCATACAAACTGCATAGCCTCAAGTCAAACGTGTGAATATGGCTTTCATAAAGCAGTAGATCTGTACTATGGACTGCATATTGTAGGTGTAGCCAGTTTATATTACTTCAGTGTACCGCACAGTAGGAGTCAAGGCCACCGTGTCATTTTTACATAAAATACAAAATATCTTTGACAAATCTCACCATGTGCGGTGTAGTTGCTGACCATCTGCTAATTCCATATGTTTGCGGTATCCATTGGCCCCTTAAACAATGAAGATGAGCATGCATCTAGTCCAATATGTCACTTTTATGTGCTATGCGGGGATACCCGGTGGCCAACCTGGACCCGCGTAATGTATCATCATGGTGGAGCCACTACAAGGACATACAGTAGCTCATGTCTTCAGCAGCTTTCCAGACATTAAAAAGAATATCCGATTCCCCCAACTTCTTTGAGGATGCACAGCCTTTGAGAGAGGACTTCTTTTGAGCATATCCAAACGTTTTCATCTCTCTCATTTTTAAAAAATCTATTTTTTTGCCATAAAGTAGGGACTCAACACAAACTAATTCAGGATGATAAAACTGCTAGCGTGAATTTCCTGCCTAACAAAGTACAAAGATGGCTGATAAAGGGCTTATTAGAGAACCATCATTATGCTCACTTTGGGTGGAAAACGTTGACTGAGAAGCACCATTATGTCCTGGATCTTTTTGCTGATGTGGCTACAAGCTGAGGTGATGTTGAGGCTTTCCCCGACTGTCTGAGGGTTAGTTGAGCAGACCTGTCAATGATGATATCCAGACAGCAGGAACAGTGCAAACTCAGGGATAAGAGTCAACTGTAATTAGAATCTATCTGGGGAGGTGGGAACACACGCACACGCACACGTACACACACACACACACACACTCACACGCACTCGCACGCACACACACTCGCTCACACCCTGCATATCATGATGGACTCATGTGTACAAACATCGCTCATCTGCTCAGGAAGCTAAATATGTGTTTATATTAAAAAACTGTAAATATTTCACATCAGTGAAACAGAAATGAGTGAATACACACACACACACACATACACACACACACACACACACACAGCCATGCAGTCTCATCAAAGACATGTCCTTTAGTATGGAGATTCTGACTGTGTACTCTCTTTTTTCCATAATTGCTCATTAATGAGATGGAAATATATTTCTGACACAAAGTTTGAGAAAGATGCACTCATTGAGAAAGCCATGAATCTAAACATTTGAAAAGGACATAGTAACGGGAGCCCCCCATTCTTGTTCTCTGAAAAATTAATGCGGCGCATGTTATATTTATTACAAGGCCAACTGTCATTCATTTTACCCGAACTAACAGAAATTAAAAGTGACAGCAACCTCATCAAGAATGAATGCCATTGTATTCTACACGGAGCAGAAAAGACAGGGAAAAATCAGATAATAAAACACAGGCATCCACAGTGCATCTGCAGCTCAGAGAAATGCTGTGAATGAAGGAATGAGGGCAAAAAGAAATCGGAAAATACAGAGCAAAATAGCTAACTTTTTATTTCACTTTTTATTTTGACTGCAATTTTGAAGTTAGACCACGATTAGGAATCTGACAAAAAGAAAATCATAACACTCGACATGCACACAACAAAAATGAATGACACATTAAATACTAATAGTGACTTGTATAGTGAAAATATTGTTGCTACTTCAGATCTATTTTCAATTTTTTTGCCAAGATGCGTGTAATTGCCAGCTTCACTCATTAAAGGAGAGGGGCTCTGATATGAGTATGCTGCAGCTAAATGGTCAGGTTCCCATGTGAGGGAAATAAATGAAATATTAGTTTATTACATATTTAAATCTCTCTCCCCAGGCTGTCTTGCACTCTTTTTTTCTGGGTTGGTTTGCATTATAATGTTCACCAAACAGTTTCCCCAACTAATGGCTTGCAACAACGTGGTCCTGCTTTCCCCCTCTGCTTCTGGTCTAGATTTCCAAAACAAATTACTGTGGTAAGGGAGGGAATGGAGTGGGCTCCAACTTCCTGAAGAGGCAAAAGGGAAAGATTCATCTTTAAGCGGTACAAAGTTGAGCGTTGCCTGTGGAACATTTCACAGCGTGTGTCCGTTAAACATTGAGTAGACAGTCAACTGCAGATAATAAGTCAACGTTGTCGGGAAGAAGACAGCAAACTTTGGAAATTGGAAATCCATATTTCATGCTGCTTCTAGAGAAAAGCTTTTCTTTTTTTTCCCACTAAAGAGCGCCGGATTTGGATGCACTTTTCTCTGACGAACAATGCTTTTATTAGTCTTGCTGGCGTGTTAGGTCCAAGGTCACGTTTGAAATTCCCGACTGCTTTGTAAGTTCATAATCCAAGTCCTATCCATCAAAATGCTGATGTACCAAAACAAACAGAGGGCTAAGAGCAGAGATACAGCATGGGATGGGCCCTCTGAATAATCGTTAAGGGCAGCCCCCTCGCACTCCCTATCTCAGGTGTGTGATTAAAATCAATTAAATCACTCCTCTAGTGTCAACCGCCCCAGATCTCCTGACAAATGAAACGCTGCTTTAGGAAGACGAGGATGTTCCTGGTCCTGTCGTGGCTCGGCTCATATTCACAAATGAGATTAAGATTGGGCTGCTGAGGGATTTCAAAGGCCTGTTTTCCATAAGAGCATGAAACAGCCTGTGTAGGCTACATTAAGTAGACTTGAAAGTGTCTGGAGCAGAGATCAGCTCCCAGCCCACAGTGAGAGTAACTAGCTGGAAAAACAGGGGAGATTATTTACCTGCATCTAAGGACTTTTACAGAGGGAAGTTGGAGCTGTACCACAGTACTGTTCAGGAAAATTATCCAATATTCCATAAATTCTTAAAAGCCCTCAATCTATTTACGACACAGTATTATGATTTGTCTGATGCATCCATTAATGAGGTATTCATCTAATATTAATATGTATTAAATCATGTGTTTTGAGTCAATACAGTTTTCACCACAGGACTGCCTTTGCTGTTTGTCTTCAGACAAATTAAGCCATTTACAGAGCATCAATATGGAATCATTAAATGCCCTTTGTGTATTGTTCTCTATGGTCTACGGACCACCCTTCTTTCCCGCTCTCTCTTTTTCTCACACACACACACACACACACACACACACACACACACACACACACACACACACACACACACACACAGACACACACGCTCAAGCGAGCTTGGCTCGTGCATCAGATGTGAGCCGAGGTTTGAGCCCTCCGCAGGCTTTTTTTATGACGACAGTCGGTGAGATCTGCTGATCCCATCTCCAGTGGGCCTCCGTAACCCCCCTTTGTAACATTAGGCAAAAGCGCTAAATCAAAGTGTGGAGTCAGCCCAGTGTGTGTGTTTAACGTCCCCCTGCTCTTGTCACCAATGACCAGGGGCGGGCCGCCACGTGTCCTTGCCCTATCCCCCGGTGTCCTATCACTCCTTTATCTGTCCACAAGGCATGGCCGCTCTCCCAAAGACAACCACACATGCATGCTCAAGAAGGGCCTTTTTTATTCATCTCAACACCCACTGAGAAAATCAGACGCCCCAAATTGTTCCCCTACAGCAGTTATTTTATTCATGGTGGCATTTGAAATATCCCCTCCCGCCCTCCTACCTTCACACTTAAATGTATATCTATAACAATGATCATTATTTACATCAAGCAGGGAGATTTTTGTTAACAGGTTCTCTATATATACTGTATATATTAAAAAAAAAACAACACCGGAAACGCTTTATGTCGAATTTCCAATTTTTTTTACCAAAACACAAACTCAGACTTTAAATGTGCCGAAGAAAATGTTTTCGAAACTGCAGCAAACTTATATAGGACACTGACCTGTATTTCATTTTTGAAGAGCCAAAGAAAAAAATATATACTTTTTTAACTCTGAGGTTCTTGAGGGAAAACAATAACAGACAGTATGTTTATTTGCGATGAAGCTACACAGCACAAAGAAAAAGCAACCATACCATGGGATTTTCCTGACTCTTGAGAAGGGTACAACCAATATTCCCAAACCCATGCCAAGACTTGTGATTCTGCTGTATGCTTTTTTTCCCCCTCTTCTTTATGAAGGATGATCAAATCAAGCATGGGAGTGTGTTTCATCAGTCTGTTGGAGGGTAAAGAGAGACTTTCAAAATAATCCCTTAAGTAGATGAGGCTTTCTTTATGTATTGCTTTTTATTGTAAGATGCTGTTTCAAGACAGCAGAGGAAATGACAATTATGTTGAGATACTATCTTCATGAATGGCAGGACCTTTTTTTTTTTTGAACCGTGCACAAAAGTGATCGCATGTCCACACATCTGATCTAGCTGTGTTATTATTCAGTCTCTTGACAGGTCATATTTTGTCAAATGAAATGCTGAATTGCCTCATACTCTGCAAGGAAGCTGAAGTGATACATGTAAGTAGAATTAAATTACTCTATAGCATATTACAGCCTCGGTGGGATTGTGGCTGTTCCTCCATTTTTAATAAGTGCTTATTTCCCAGGGGGCCTTGTTGGGCACTGTGGGTCAACAGTGTCCAAGAGGGCAAAGCTTGTTCACCACATTCTAGAGACCTTTAATTGCTTGAGGTTATGTGTGCTATTATCTTTCTTTTTCTCTTTCATTATGGAGGTGCAGAGGTTCGGATTGACCCGTCTTCTCAATTTTAAAAGCACTCGCCACGTTTAGCGCACTTCAATTAAGTGTGCAGAGGAGTGCTGTGATGAGATTTATTTAATTAATTATTCCAGTTCTGTTTTTGGCCCATGCATATATTCTTTTTTAAATCCTTTCTCGGGTGTCCCGGGTCCGCTCTTATTTATTCTGTTGTGATAATGTTACAACTGTAACAGCAATATTTTTCGGTGCTCCCAGGAGTGCTTGGTCTGACTCAAACATAATAACCCACGGCAGTGTCTGTCTGACTCTCAGCCATTCTCATTCCTGCTTGCAGCTGATGCCGTAACCCCGGCCCCTTCCCTGCAGGCTGTGCTGACGGCTGGCTCAGAGCAGCCACACGCACACACACACACGCACGCACACACACACACACACACGTACACACACACACACACACGGAAGAAAACCTGTAGACCCGCATTTGCATGGACACACAAATGTTCACATGCATACATATGCAAATACACACACACACATGCCAATGTAAGCACTAAAGCACACACACGCTTCTGTTGTTAATTTTATTGTACTCTTCTCACATTGTACCCGTGATTCCCGTGATTGTTTTTTAGGTTGTTTGAAATTAAAGAGCTGTACTATGGCACACTGTTAGCGCTTTAAATGCTGATTAGTGGAAAGCAACAAAAGTTGTCGCAAAAATTTCCACCAAAGTTCAATGGTGGGAATTGTTTCGGTGCCCATTTAACTCCAGAGTGGAGCACTTGCGGGCAAACAATGTTCCCAAGTAAAGGATTTCACACTACAGAGCTGCGGCTTCATGAGGGGATTTGATCACTTTTACCTGTGCTGACAAGTCTTCCCTTCAGTTCAAAAGGAGGGAAAGTGGATGACTGATCAATATAAACGCAGGTGTTTGGAGAGAAGCCGTGGATTGATCAGTAATAGTCCCTCAACCCGGGAAAAAAAAAAAGAACAAATCACAGGAAAGAAAGTGAAAAGTTAAGTAGGACACTGTCAGGGATTCCCTGGGTACGAGTCTTGGAAAAACTGCACAGCACAAATGAAAAAGAACAGAGGAGAGCTGGTTGGGGAATTCAAAAAAGAATAATTAAAAACTCAAATCGGGTTCTTAACTGTGAGAAAGGGAGAGAGAAGGAGGGAGCGAGAGTGGGTTTTTTAAATCCACCAACAAGAATATACTTGGATGATAACTGCCTCAGCCGTAGGCTATTAAAATATTAACCACCGCTGTCCGAGCTGGGATTTTCCAAGCGGTACTGAGCAGTATCCTCCCCGGATACTGGGCCTGAGAGAAAGGCTCTGCTCCCGTTCGCTGCCCTGTGGGAGGCTCGGGCTTGCATGAGGAAGTGTTTTAATGTTTCTCAGATGCCTGGCTCACTGAGAGAGCTTTGACAAGGCAACTATCCTGGGTGTGATTTAAAGGTGTGCACAGAGGGAACCAGGTACTGGAGCTGAGGGCCTGTTAAGCTACCGGGTGCCTTTCTAGAGGAAAAAGGGAGCAAACTTTCTTTTTTTTAAATTTTTTATTCCCCTGTTGCTATGCAGAACTTGATCCCTGAAGTTTGAATCGCTATTATAATATGAGACAAAAACTATAATGTTGCTGCTACCTGACATTGCTCACTTAACACTTGCAAACATACAGTGAATACATTTACAGAGCATGATCTTGATGAAAAAGATATATATATATATATATATATATATGAAAGAATGCAAAATGTCTGGAAAATGAAAAGCGACCACAGTGTTGATACGTGAGTTATTTTGGCACGTAACCAGATTTGCACGTCTGCAGAGTTTGTTTCCTTGTTATTTAGTTCAATGACTATTGCTTCCAATAGCCTGCAATTGCCTGGAGCTTATTACACTCATAATGTATAAGCAGATACTTAGTGAGTGTATATCTAAATCATTTAGTGGGACTTTGTTTTGGGGAGCACATGGCAAGGAGTGCACTCTTATCTCAAATTGTGCAATTGTAGAGGTTTTATTGACTCTAACAGATAACAGCAATTATTTCTCTGAGTGGGCTTTCTGGTCTCTGCCAAATGTGAGCTGGCAGATTATTAAAAAGACAAGTGGTCTCTTTGATACTGAGACAAAATACAAGGGTTTATTTTTAGCTACTATAAAGGGATGCCAGCTTTGTTCAGGTGGAATCTCTGCACGGAAAAATAATGTACGTTCAAGTGCTGCCTGTAGCGAGAAAGTCATAGATTAAGATACAGTGGTGCGTTGGAAAGTTGTTGAATATTCAGAGTGGCAGGTTCTTTGAATGTTTCATGAGATTACAGAATCACGGCATGTATCATGGCATTGACTGAAATTGTTCGAGTAGCCTGAAGTTCATCGAAAGGGTGATTTTCCATTCTTTAATTCCCCGTACTGTCTCTCTGTCTCTCCCAGTCATGTCCTGCTGTCCTGTCTTTGCGTTCATGTTTTTGACACCCAGCCCCTTCTTCCCCTCGGCCTCACTCCCTCTCCGGGTTTGTGCTGTGTAGCTTTCCTTGTCCCAGTGCTTCCCTGTCCTGCTTTGTCTCTCTTGTCTCACGTTCCCTTCTCCCCTCCTTTTCCCCGCCAATGTCCCATCTCTCCGTGGAATCAGGAGCCTGGCTGGCTGGCAGGCAGATGGGACAGACGAGGATGGCAGGGATTGGCTAATCCCTAATCTGCTGTCTCCTTGCCACTCTGGACCACAGAGGAGTGATGGAAGCAGGAGAGAGAGAGAGAGAGAGAGAAAGAGAGGGAGAGGGTGATGGAGCCAGCTAGATGGAGCCAGCTGTCAGATGGAGAGTCTTTCATGGTCCTGCGCACACAACAGCTGCACAGGGCCCGCCTGCACGGCTCTGCATTATTAAGCATCTTTTTAGTTGGTTCCAGATGCAGACCTAGCTGTGTTTACCCAGGCTTTGTGCTTTCTTGCTCCCCCACCCGGCTCTCCACCTCCACTTCCTACTTCGCCGTCCCGTCATTTCCTTGTTGCTCTGCAGCTTGATGTGGTCAAAATCGTTTGACTTCTCTCATGTGTCTTTGCTTAAGTGTAATGTAATGTTCAAGCACATGACCTCTGCACCCGGAGGTAGCATTAGCACCTTAATAGTTTAGCCCGTTTTTTTTTTTACGTCTTTGAATCATTTAAACATGTGGGGACTTTTTAAGGGTTGATGCCTTTTCCGTCTTTTAGGGAAGGAATAAAAAAGTTAAGCGAGGGTGTAGCTTTTCATTACTCTGCCAAATGGTTACAATGATATCTGACATCCGACGAAAAAAAGGAACGGCAGAGAACTCGAACGTAATTACAACGTCATTAAATGGTTTCATCACTGTAATTACATACCATTTAATGTGCCGCTGTCATCATACGACTGTGAGTGTCTGCATATAGAATGTGCAAACAGACAAACTTGTTTAAACACAAATGCACAGGCGAATACAAACACAAACATATGTGCACTGCACACACACACACACACACACACACACACACACCCCTCTTCACACCCACATTCATATAGTCACACAGCAACCTTTTGCAAAAGCCAGCTTTGAGAGGGCTAATCTGTGCCTCGGTCCCGTCTCTTGTCAAGTTCAAGAGGGTTAACAAATCTTTACCTCCAGAACAGCCCTCCTCTTCCCCCTTTCATGTCCACATTTGTTCGCTGTATGTCCAAAAATCTACAGAGGCCCGTCCCGACTCAGTTGGGATTGGTTTAGCTGAAGAGCTGGAGGCTTTTCAGTTGCTGGCATCTGTTGTTCCTCTTCCCAGAGCTGCTGGCAGTCAGTTAATGGCCATGCTTGGGACCCAGAGAGAGAGAACAGTGGCTGATTTCCCTATAGCCATCGCACCAATCCCGGCACACCACCAACTGCAGATGAGCCACCAGCAGCTAGAAACATTCAGGCTAATGCTCCGCTTCTCTGAGAGTTTGAGGGCAGATGTTCCTCACTTTCCATGTTTCGTCACATAACTCAAGACTGTCAAGTTTGTCTTTTGATCCAGGGTATACTCCTGTGTTTGGAAATGTTATATTCTGGGTCACCTAATGAAAACAGCAACACGATTAAAAGCACATTTGAATACTTTGAAGTGAAGATAACCCACAATTAAACCAGGCACCCGTCTTCTTACGGTGACACTTTTAGTTAGCAATCAACAAGTAATTTTTTCTGCTTCTTTTGCCTATGACCAATACATGGTTCATCTCGGTGCAGATCATGCATCTTATTATTATTGCAGCCACTCCAGGGCTCACTCCTCGGCATCTGCATAATACTGAAGGAGGTTGCTACAGTTTAATCAGTATCTTGTTACTCTAGAGAGTAAGGCTGGATATGTTATCACTAAGGAGGAAGTTCAAATGAAGCTCGATAAATAAATTAATGCCTTGATGATTAGCCGTCACATAAGCAATTAAAATGACTTCAAATTATTCATTTTCAAACAGGTGCAGCGAAAGAAGGGTGTGATTGTTGTAGTAATTGTCAAAATCGAACAATTTGTTTTGACGAACCTTCCATATGCACCTCTTATGAAAAATTCAAGCTGGCGTGCATAAAATAATTCAAAGTCATTTAATAATAGAATCCCATATAGCATATGTATCAGGGGTATTTGTGTCTCTTGTTTCAGTCTTGCCTGGGCCTTTTCTTCTCTCTCTCGCTCACACAGCTGAATGTTCTGGGCTTTGGAAATCGCCATGACAAAACTATGTGTAAAACTCAATCACATTCTTTTGGCAAATTATTAATTGTGACTGTCATAGCCACAGCATCCTCCTGACAATCTCACAACTGCTTCAGAAAAATACACTTGACAGCTCAGGACCCCAAATCCCACAATGAATTCGTCCTTGACACATCCTTAATGACGATCATCTTGATGATTGTAAATACATTATCATATCAGATCACGTCTGTGTCGCAATCATCACCTCCATTTCCTTTTAATTAAACAGCAAAGCTGACACCACATCTGTCAAAAAGGAAGTGAGACTTTTTGAAATCGGTGTGAACTTCTTTCTTTTTTCCTCATTCCTGTTCCACAGCAAACAATAGAGAGAGAAAATGGCTTTGAAAATAACAAGCTCTATCAGTGCCTATCTTCTCCTTGGCCTCTCTGTCTCTCTTCCTTTACCCCTCTCTCTCCCCCCCTCTTACTCTCCCTCTCTCCCTCTCACACTCTCACCCCTTCTCCATCTCTTTTCTAGCCGTCTCTCCCTTTCTCCCACAACTTGAAAGGCAGGGTAATGAGACAGCTAGAGAGCAAAGGAAGGTGTCCGCGGAGCATCAGTTGTGCATGGGAGAAGTGAAAATTTACTGCAAATGAGACGGCGCCAGTAAATTCATTTTTATTCAGATTACTGTCATCATACATTACAGCTTCCCTTGTAAACATTTGGCCTCGGTCTTTGTGATGAGGTGTCATTATTTGCCAGATTACGTTATTAAGCTATTAACACGTCAAGCACGGCGGGCAACAATACAGGGGCACGCTTAAACAAGCTGAAGAGAATGGAGGAGGTGTCACTGGCTTGACATATGAAGGCACTTAATAGCTACTGCTCTGAGGACAGAAGAGAGAAATTAAATAGACAGCTTTCAGCACAGAATGGAGAGAGCTATTCACAAGTACTCAGAGCTGACTGAACTGTCTTTACAGGGTGATTATTTACCAGGCCAGTAAATAAAATGCCACAATTTAAGTCAATGGAAAACGTATTTCCGTTCACATATATGTTTATAGCACCTATTTACATGTTATTGGTGTCTTTATTACAAACAGGCCTGTGTTTGTTATGAAGTGGAAGGCCCGGAAAACGTGTTGTTGGCTTTTGCGATACAGAAACTTTATTCCAGGAGCACAAAGACATCGATTTAAAGTCTGCAGTTTTTAAACTGTGCAACTGACGAAAAAGTTTCCCTTTGTGTGTGTCGTTGTGTTGAACTTTAATTTTTATTTATTTTTTAATATCAAATCTCCTCAAAAAATGTCAGCATTATGAAATAAACAGGGGTCCCACTGGTGACATGAAGAGGCTGTACACGGACAGCCAAGTCAGCGGTTTTGAGTGGATAAATCCATGGTAACCTATTGAAATGGTTCAACCACAGCCAAAATCAGCCACGACAGCCAATGGAGCCAGAGCCCCCCGTTCAGCCAGCACAGCAGCTTAGCAGTCTTAACAGAGAATCCACCACTTATCATCATCGGCATCCAGCACCACAACACTCCACCATGAAGAGGCTTGAGTTAAGCCGGTTAAAATAACACGAGACAATACATCAACAACAGCTTCCTCTTCCCTTTTGATGCCTGCTTAATTTGAATGGTACAATAGACTGAATCCTGTTCTGGTGCTCGACCAGAGGACCACAGAGCTCTGTCCATCTCCCCTTCACATCAGAGGCTGCTGGAGGAGCGGGGGGCCCCCTGATACTGTGTGGGGTTGGCTGATAAAGGCCTTATTTCAGGGTCTTCCAGTGAGGGGCTGGATTCTACTCCCCAGCAGGGACGGCATGGACCGCGCCGGTTAAGGCAGATGCTAGAAACTGCAGTCAGAGCTGAAACACGGAGAGAGAGAGAGAGAGAGAGAGAGAAAGAGATAGAGAGAGGAGAGGGTGGGATGGGGAAAGTAACGGAGAAAGCGGGAGAAGAGATTGAGTGGAGAGGGTGAGTGAAAGAGAGAGGTGTTGACTGATAATGGATTCTACCTGGAGAGTTTGCCATGCATATGACACCTTTAAGCTATAAATTGGAGTTTAAAAGTTCAATCTGTTCTCTTTCTCTTTTGTTTTGGGAGGCTATAAATGTGGCCTCATGGTATTTAACTTTTCTTCCAGGCGCTGACATATGACTGAGGTCCCATTACTGCCAACCCTGTTTGCTATTGAGGCAAACGATACCCATTGACCGGTACGGGCCCTGTGAAGCATTTTACCTTGAGCTCATCCAGGACTTGACACGACCTTTGAACCTGAGGAGCACAGCTGTCAAATGTCTACGCCGTCATTCCCTTTGGAGACGCACTGGTTCTTCACAAGACACCACACACACTCAGTGACATACACACTTTCACCACATTTGTTGCATTGAACTAAGACACTCACACTTCAAGTAGCTAATTCAAGGTTACATATTGTGGTTTTCATGGAGCATATGGGGAAATATTTATAACTTTTAACGCCACACTGAAATTCTAGGATTAAAATAACTGAACATGCATATGAATATGGATTCACTTTTTCTTAATTCTTCAGACTATGATTTAGTAGGGCCTCATGAATATCCTCCATCATCGTATAAACATG